>NW_027227707.1:0-96080 GCF_037783145.1 Equus przewalskii | reverse complement strand
CAGGCCTGCAAAGAAACTGCGTTTAGGCCACAGTCCTTTGTAAGAGATGTTCCCGGTAGGCTGTAAGAGCACTGTGCAGAGCGAGCTGTTTCTTAGCTTCCCAAAGAGCTGGACGCAAGATGGTTTGGGGCCCAACTCGCCCTTTGGAAAGAAGCCTTCATGTTGTGCCTTTCAGCTCTAGGGCAATGTAGCTCACCCAGAGCAGAAGTTCTAATTCAGCCTGATCAGGCCTGCAAAGAAACTGCATTTCACAGGCCTTTGTAAGAGATGTTGCCTGTAGGCTGTAAGAGCACTGTGCAGAACGAGTTGTTTCTTTAGCTTCCCAAAGAGCTGGAAGCAAGATGCCTTGGGGCCCAACTCGCCCTTTGGAAAGAAGCCTGCATGTTGTGCCTTTCAGCTCTAGGGCATTGTAGCACAAGCTGAGCAGATGTTCTACTTCAGCCAGATCAGGCCTGCAAAGAAACTGCGTTTCACAGGCCTTTGTAAGAGATGTTCCCGGTAGGCTCTAAGAGCACTGTGCAGAGCGAGTTGTTTCTTAGCTTCCCAAAGAGCTGGAAGCAAGATGCTTTGGGGCCCAACTCGCCCTTTGGAAAGAAGCCTGCACGTTGTGCCTTTCAGCTCTAGGGCAATGTAGCACACCCAGAGCAGAAGTTCTACTTCAGCCAGATCAGGCCTGCAAAGAAAGTGCGTTTCACAGGCGTTTGTAAGAGATGTTAACGGTAGGCTGTAAGAGCACTGTGCAGAGCGAGTTGTTTCTTAGCTGCCCAAAGAGCTGGAAGCAAGATGCTTTGGGGCCCAACTCGCCCTTTGGAAAGAAGCCTGCATGTTGTGCCTTTCAGCTCTAGGGCATTGCAGCACAAGCTGAGCAGATGTTCTACTTCAGCCAGATCAGGCCTGCA
Organism: Equus przewalskii; assembly: GCF_037783145.1. NCBI lineage: Eukaryota > Metazoa > Chordata > Mammalia > Perissodactyla > Equidae > Equus > Equus przewalskii. The sequence continues at coordinate 95,181 of NW_027227707.1, read as the reverse complement.
GAGAAACTGCGTTTCACAGGCCTTTGTAAGAGATGTTCCCGGTAGGCTGTAAGAGCACTGTGCAGAGCGAGTTGTTTCTTAGCTTCCCAAAGAGCTGGAAGCAAAATGGTTTGGGGCCCAACTCGCCCTTTGGAAAGAAGCCTGCACGTTGTGCCTTCAGCTGCAGGGCAATGTAGCACATCCAGAGCAGAAGTACTTCTCAGCCAGATCAGGCCTGCAAAGAAACTGCGTTTCACACGGCTCTGTAAGAGATGTTCCTGGTAGGCTGTAAGAGCACTGTGCAGAGCGAGTTGTTTCTTAGCTTCCGAAAGAGCTGGAAGCAAGATGCTTTGGGGCCCAACTCGCCCTTTGGAAAGAAGCCTGCACGTTGTGCCTTTCAGCTCGAGGGCAATGGAGCTCACCCAGAGCAGATGTTCTACTTCAGCCAGATCAGGCCTGCAAAGAAACTGCGTTTCACAGGCCTCTGTAAGAGATGTTGCCGGTAGGCTGTAAGAGCACTGTGCAGAGCGAGTTGTTTCTTAGCTTCCCAAAGAGCTGGAAGCAAGATGCTTTGGGGCCCAACGCGGCCTTTGGAAAGAAGCCTGCACGTTGTGCCTTTCAGCTGCAGGGCAATGTAGCACACCCAGAGCAGAAGTTCTACTTCAGCTAGGTCAGGCCTGTAAAGAAACTGCGTTTCACAGGCCTTTGTAAGAGATGTTGCCGGTAGGCTGTAAGAGCACTGTGCAGAGCGAGTTGTTTCTTAGCTTCCCAAAGAGCTGGAAGCAAGATGGTTTGGGGCAAAACTCGCCATTTGGAAAGAAGCCTGCATGTTGTGCCTTTCAACTCTAGGGCAATGTAGCTCAGCCAGAGCAGAAGTTCTACTTCAGCCAGATCAGGCCTGCAAAGAAACTGCGTTTCACAGGCCTTTGTAAGAGATGTTCCCGGTAGGCTGTAAGAGCACTGTGCAGAGCGAGTTGTTTCTTAGCTTCCCAAAGACCTGGAAGCAAGATGCTTTGGTTCCCAACTCGCCCTTTGGAAAGAAGCCTGTACGTTGTGCCTTTCAGCTCTAGGGCAATGTAGCTCACCCAGAGCAGAAGTTCTACTTCAGCCACATCAGGCCTGCAAAGAAACTGCGTTTCACAGGCCTTTGTAAGTAGATGTTCCCGGTAGGCTGTAAGAGCACTGTGCAGAGCGAGTTGTTTCTTAGCTTCCCAAAGAGCTGGAAGCAAGATGCTTTGGGGCCCAACTCGCCCTTTGGAAAGAAGCCTGCATGTTGTGCCTTTCAGCTCTAGGGCATTGCAGCACAAGCTGAGCAGATGTTCTACTTCAGATAGATCAGGCCTGCAAAGAAACTGCGTTTCACAGGCCTTTGTAAGAGATGTTCCCGGTAGGCTGTAAGAGCACTGTGGAGAGCGAGTTATATCTTAGCTTCCAAAAGAGCTGGAAGCAAGATGCTTTGGGGCCCAACTCGCCCTTTTGTAAAGAAGCCTGCACGTTGTGCCTTTCAGCTCGGGGCAATATAGCACACCCAGAGCTGAAGTTCTACTTCAGCTAGGTCAGGCCTGTAAAGAAACTGCCTTTCACAGGCCTTTGTAAGAGATGTTCCCAGTAGGCTGTAAGAGCACTGTGCAGAGCGAGTTGTTTCTTAGCTTCCCAAAGAGCTGGAAGCAAGATGCTTTGGGGCCCAACTCGCCCTTTGCAAAGAAGCCTGCACGTTGTGCCTTTCAGCTCTAGGGCAATGTAGCACACGCAGAGCAGAAGTTCTACTTCAGCCAGATCGGGCCTGCAAAGCAACTGCGTTTCACAGGCCTTTGTAAGAGATGTTCCCGGTAGGCTGTAAGAGCACTGTGCAGAGCGAGTTGTTTCTTAGCTTCCCAAAGAGCTGGAAGCAAAATGGTTTGGGGCCCAACTCGCCCTTTGGAAAGAAGCCTGCACGTTGTGCCTTTCAGCTGCAGGGCAATGTAGCACATCCAGAGCAGAAGTTCTTCTTCAGCCAGATCAGGCCTGCAAAGAAACTGCGTTTCACACGGCTCTGTAAGAGATGTTCCTGGTAGGCTGTAAGAGCACTGTGCAGAGCGAGTTGTTTCTTAGCTTCCGAAAGAGCTGGAAGCAAGATGCTTTGGGGCCCAACTCGCCCTTTGGAAAGAAGCCTGCACGTTGTGCCTTTCAGCTCGAGGGCAATGGAGCTCACCCAGAGCAGATGTTCTACTTCAGCCAGATCAGGCCTGCAAAGAAACTGCGTTTCACAGGCCTCTGTAAGAGATGTTGCCGGTAGGCTGTAAGAGCACTGTGCAGAGCGAGTTGTTTCTTAGCTTCCCAAAGAGCTGGAAGCAAGATGCTTTGGGGCCCAACTCGCCCTCTGGATAGAAGCCTGCACGCTGTGCCTTCCAGCTCTAGGGCAATGTAGCACACGCAGAGCAGAAGTTCTACTTCAGCCAGATCAGGCCTGCAAAGAAACTGCGTTTCACAGGCATTTGTAAGAGATGTTCCCGGTATGCTGTAAGAGCACTGTGCAGAGCGAGTTGTTTCTTAGCTTCCCAAAGAGCTGGAAGCAAGATGCTTTGGGGCCCAACGCGCCCTTTGGAAAGAAGCCTGAACGTTGTGCCTTTCAGCTGCAGGGCAATGTAGCACACCCAGAGCAGAAGTTCTACTTCAGCTAGGTCAGGCCTGTAAAGAAACTGCGTTTCACAGGCCTTTGTAAGAGATGTTCCCGGTAGGCTGTAAGAGCACTGTGCAGAGCGAGCTGTTTCTTAGCTTCCCAAAGAGCTGGAAGCAAGATGGTTTGGGGCCCAACTCGCCATTTGGAAAGAAGCCTGCATGTTGTGCCTTTCAACTCTAGGGCAATGTAGCTCAGCCAGAGCAGAAGTTCTACTTCAGCCAGATCAGGCCTGCAAAGAAACTGCGTTTCACAGGCCTTTGTAAGAGATGTTCCCGGTAGGCTGTAAGAGCACTGTGCAGAGCGAGTTGTTTCTTAGCTTCCCAAAGACCTGGAAGCAAGATGCTTTGGGTCCCAACTCGCCCTTTGGAAAGAAGCCTGTACGTTGTGCCTTTCAGCTCTAGGGCAATGTAGCTCACCCAGAGCAGAAGTTCTACTTCAGCCACATCAGGCCTGCAAAGAAACTGCGTTTCACAGGCCTTTGTAAGAGATGTTCCCGGTAGGCTGTAAGAGCACTGTGCAGAGCGAGCTGTTTCTTAGCTTCCCATAGAGCTGGAAGCAAGATGCTTTGGGGCCCAACTCGCCCTTTGGAAAGAAGCCTGCACGTTGTGCCTTTCAGCGCTAGGGCAATGTAGCACACGCAGAGCAGAAGTTCAACTTCAGCCAGATCGGGCCTGCAAAGAAACTGCGTTTCACAGGCCTTTGTAAGAGGTGTTCCCGGTAGGCTGTAAGAGCACTGTGCAGAGCGAGTTGTTTCTTAGCTTCCCAAAGAGCTGGAAGCAAGATGCTTTGGGGCCCAACTTGCCCTTTGGAAAGAAGCCTGCACGTTGTGCCTTTCAGCTCTAGGGCAATGGAGCTCACCCAGAGCAGAAGTTCTACTTCAGCCAGATCAGGCCTGCAAAGAAACTGCGTTTCACAGGCCTTTGTAAGAGATGTTGCCGGTAGGCTGTAAGAGCACTGTGCAGAGCGAGTTGTTTCTTAGCTTCCCAAAGAGCTGGAAGCAAGATGCTTTGGGGCCGAACTCGTCCTTTGGAAAGAAGGCTGCACGTTGTACCTTTCAGCTCGAGGGCAATGTAGCACACCCAGAGCAGAAGTTCTACTTCAGCTAGGTCAGGCCTGTAAAGAAACTGCGTTTCACAGGCCTTTGTAAGAGATGTTCCCGGTAGGCTGTAAGAGCATGCGCAGAGCGAGTTGTTTCTTAGCTTCCCAAAGAGCTGGAAGCAAGATGCTTTGGGGCCCAACTCGCCCTTTGGAAAGAAGCCTGGACGTTTTGCCTTTCAGCTCTAGGGCAATGTAACACACGCAGAGCAGAAGTTCTACTTCAGCCAGATCAGGCCTGCAAAGAAACTGCGTTTCACAGGCCTTTGTAAGAGATGTTCCCGGTAGGCTGTAAGAGCACTGTGCAGAGCGAGCTGTTTCACAGCTTCCATAAGAGCTGGAAGCAAGATGCTTTGGGGCCCAACTCGCCCTTTGGAAAGAAGGCTGCACGTTGTGCCTTTCATCTCTAGGGCAATGGAGCTCACCCAGAGCAGATGTTCTACTTCAGCCACATCAGGCCTGCAAAGAAACTGCGTTTCACAGGCCTTTGCAAGAGATGTTGCCGGTAGGCTGTAAGAGCACTGTGCAGAGCGAGTTGTTTCTTAGCTTCCCAAAGAGCTGGAAGCAAGATAGTTTGGGGCCCAACTCGCCCTTTGGAAAGAAGGCTGCACATTGTGCCTTTCAGCTCTAGGCCAATGTAGCACACCCAGAGCAGAAGTTCTACTTCAGCTAGGTCAGGCCTGCAAAGAAAGTGCGTTTCACAGGCCTTTGTAAGAGATGTTCCCGGTAGGCTGTAAGAGCACTGTGCAGAGCGCGTTGTTTCTTAGCTTCCCAAAGAGCTGGAAGCAAGATGCTTTAGGGCCCAGCTCGCTCTTTTGAAAGAAGCCTGCACGTTGTGCGTTTCAGCTCTAGGGCAATGTAGCACATGCCGAGGAGAAGTTCTACTTCAGCCAGATCAGACCTGCAAAGAAACTGCGTTTCACAGGCCTTTGTAAGAGATGTGCCCGGTAGGCTGTAAGAGCACTGTGCAGAGCGAGCTGTTTCTCAGCTTCCCAAAGAGCTGGAAGCAAGATGGTTTGGGGCCCAACTCACCCTTTGGAAAGAAGCCTGCATGTTGTTCCTTTCAGCTCTAGGGCAATGTAGCTCACCCAGAGCAGAAGTTCTACTTCAGCCAGATCAGGCCTGCAAAGAAACTGCATTTCACAGGCCTTTGTAAGAGATGTTCCCGGTAGGCTGTAAGAGCACTGTGCAGAGCGAGTTGTTTCTTAGCTTCCCAAAGAGCTGGAAGCAAGATGCTTTGGGGCCCAACTCGCCCTTTGGAAAGAAGCCTGTACGTTGAGCCTTTCAGCTGCAGGGCAATGTAGCACACCCAGAGCAGAAGTTCTACTTCAGCCAGATCAGGCCTGCAAAGAAGCTGCGTTTCACAGGCCTTTGTAAGAGATGTTCCCAGTAGGATGTAAGAGCACTGTGCAGAGCGAGTCGTCTCTTAGCTTCCCAAAGAGCTGGAAGAAAGATGCTTTAGGGCCCAGCTCGCTCTTTTGAAAGAAGCCTGCACGTTGAGCCTTTCAGCTCTAGGGCAATGTAGCACACCGAGAGCAGAAGTTCTACTTCAGCCAGATCAGCCCTGCAAAGACACTGCGTTTCACAGGCCTTTGTAAGAGATGTTCCCGGTAGGCTGTAAGAGCACTGTGCAGAGCGAGTTGTTTCTTAGCTTCCCAAAGAGCTGGAAGCAAGATGCTTTGGGGCCCAACTCGCCCTTTGGAAAGAAGCCTGCACGTTGTGCCTTTCAGCTCTAGGGCAATGTAGCACACCCAGAGCAGAAGTTCTACTTCAGCCAGATCAGGCCTGCAAAGAAAGTGCGTTTCACAGGCGTTTGTAAGACATGTTCCCGGTAGGCTGTAAGAGCACTGTGCAGAGCGAGTTGTTTCTTAGCTTCCCAAAGAGCTGGAAGCAAGATGCTTTGGGGCCCAACTCGCCCTTTGGAAAGAAGCCTGCATGTTGTGCCTTTCAGCTCTAGGGCATTGCAGCACAAGCTGAGCAGATGTTCTACTTCAGCCAGATCAGGCCTGCAAAGAAACTGCGTTTCACAGGCCTTTGTAAGAGATGTTCCCGGTAGGCTGTAAGAGCACTGTGGAGAGCGAGTTATATCTTAGCTTCCAAAAGAGCTGGAAGCAAGATGCTTTGGGGCCCAACTCGCCCTTTTGTAAAGAAGCCTGCACGTTGTGCCTTTCAGCTCGGGGCAATATAGCACACCCAGAGCTGAAGTTCTACTTCAGCTAGGTCAGGCCTGTAAAGAAACTGCCTTTCACAGGCCTTTGTAAGAGATGTTCCCAGTAGGCTGTAAGAGCACTGTGCAGAGCGAGTTGTTTCTTAGCTTCCCAAAGAGCTGGAAGCAAGATGCTCTGGGGTCCAACTCGCCCTTTGGAAAGAAGCCTGCACGTTGTGCCTTTCATCTCTAGGGCAATGTAGCACACCCAGAGCAGAAGTTCTACTTCAGACAGATCAGGCCTGCAAAGAAAGTGCGTTTCACAGTCTTTTGTAAGAGATGTTCCCGGTAGGCTGTAAGAGCACTGTGCAGAGCGAGTTGTTTCTTAGCTTCCCAAAGAGCTGGAAGCAAGATGCCTTGGGGCCCAACTCGCCCTTTGCAAAGAAGCCTGCACGTTGTGCCTTTCAGCTCTAGGGCAATGTAGCACACGCAGAGCAGAAGTTCTACTTCAGCCAGATCGGGCCTGCAAAGCAACTGCGTTTCACAGGCCTTTGTAAGAGATGTTCCCGGTAGGCTGTAAGAGCACTGTGCAGAGCGAGTTGTTTCTTAGCTTCCCAAAGAGCTGGAAGCAAAATGGTTTGGGGCCCAACTCGCCCTTTGGAAAGAAGCCTGCACGTTGTGCCTTTCAGCTGCAGGGCAATGTAGCACATCCAGAGCAGAAGTTCTTCTTCAGCCAGATCAGGCCTGCAAAGAAACTGCGTTTCACACGGCTCTGTAAGAGATGTTCCCGGTAGGCTGTAAGAGCACTGTGCAGAGCGACTTGTTTCTTAGCTTCCGAAAGAGCTGGAAGCAAGATGCTTTGGGGCCCAACTCGCCCTTTGGAAAGAAGCCTGCACGTTGTGCCTTTCAGCTCGAGGGCAATGGAGCTCACCCAGAGCAGATGTTCTACTTCAGCCAGATCAGGCCTGCAAAGAAACTGCGTTTCACAGGCCTCTGTAAGAGATGTTGCCGGTAGGCTGTAAGAGCACTGTGCAGAGCGAGTTGTTTCTTAGCTTCCCAAAGAGCTGGAAGCAAGATGCTTTGGGGCCCAACTCGCCCTCTGGATAGAAGCCTGCACGTTGTGCCTTCCAGCTCTAGGGCAATGTAGCACACGCAGAGCAGAAGTTCTACTTCAGCCAGATCAGGCCTGCAAAGAAACTGCGTTTCACAGGCATTTGTAAGAGATGTTCCCGGTATGCTGTAAGAGCACTGTGCAGAGCGAGTTGTTTCTTAGCTTCCCAAAGAGCTGGAAGCAAGATGCTTTGGGGCCCAACGCGCCCTTTGGAAAGAAGCCTGCACGTTGTGCCTTTCAGCTGCAGGGCAATGTAGCACACCCAGAGCAGAAGTTCTACTTCAGCTAGGTCAGGCCTGTAAAGAAACTGCGTTTCACAGGCCTTTGTAAGAGATGTTGCCGGTAGGCTGTAAGAGCACTGTGCAGAGCGAGTTGTTTCTTAGCTTCCCAAAGAGCTGGAAGCAAGATGCTTTGGGGCCCAACTCGTCCTTTGGAATGAAGCCTGCACGTTGTGCGTTTCAGCTGCAGGGCAGTGTAGCACACCCAGAGCAGAAGTTCTACTTCAGCCAGATCAGGCCTGCAAAGGAAGTGCGTTTCACAGGCGTTTGTAAGAGATGTTCCCGGTAGGCTGCAAGAGCACTGTGCAGAGCGAGTTGTTTCTTAGCTTCCCAAAGAGCTGGAAGCAAGATGCTCTGGGGCCCAGCTCGCTCTTTTGAAAGAAGCCTACACGTTGTGCGTTTCATCTCTAGGGCAATGTAGCACACGCCGAGGAGAAGTTCTACTTCAGCCAGATCAGGCCTGCAAAGAAACTGCATTTCACAGGCCTTTGTAAGAGATGTTCCCGGTAGGCTGTAAGAGCACTGTGCAGAGCGAGCTGTTTCTTAGCTTCCCAAAGAGCTGGAAGCAAGATGGTTTGGGGCCCAACTCGCCATTTGGAAAGAAGCCTACATGTTGTGCCTTTCAACTCTAGGGCAATGTAGCTCAGCCAGAGCAGAAGTTCTACTTCAGCCAGATCAGGCCTGCAAAGAAACTGCGTTTCACAGGCCTTTGTAAGAGATGTTCCCGGTAGGCTGTAAGAGCACTGTGCAGAGCGAGTTGTTTCTTAGCTTCCCAAAGACCTGGAAGCAAGATGCTTTGGGTCCCAACTCGCCCTTTGGAAAGAAGCCTGTACGTTGTGCCTTTCAGCTCTAGGGCAATGTAGCTCACCCAGAGCAGAAGTTCTACTTCAGCCACATCAGGCCAACAAAGAAACTGCGTTTCACAGGCCTTTGTAAGAGATGTTCCCGGTAGGCTGTAAGAGCACTGTGCAGAGCGAGCTGTTTCTTAGCTTCCCATAGAGCTGGAAGCAAGATGCTTTGGGGCCCAACTCGCCCTTTGGAAAGAAGCCTGCACGTTGTGCCTTTCAGCGCTAGGGCAATGTAGCACACGCAGAGCAGAAGTTCAACTTCAGCCAGATCGGGCCTGCAAAGAAACTGCGTTTCACAGGCCTTTGTAAGAGGTGTTCCCGGTAGGCTGTAAGAGCACTGTGCAGAGCGAGTTGTTTCTTAGCTTCCCAAAGAGCTGGAAGCAAGATGCTTTGGGGCCCAACTCGCCCTTTGGAAAGAAGCCTGCACGTTGTGCCTTTCAGCTCTAGGGCAATGGAGCTCACCCAGAGCAGAAGTTCTACTTCAGCCAGATCAGGCCTGCAAAGAAACTGCGTTTCACAGGCCTTTGTAAGAGATGTTGCCGGTAGGCTGTAAGAGCACTGTGCAGAGCGAGTTGTTTCTTAGCTTCCCAAAGAGCTGGAAGCAAGATGCTTTGGGGCCGAACTCGCCCTTTGGAAAGAAGGCTGCACGTTGTACCTTTCAGCTCGAGGGCAATGTAGCACACCCAGGGCAGAAGTTCTACTTCAGCTAGGTCAGGCCTGTAAAGAAACTGCGTTTCACAGGCCTTTGTAAGAGATGTTCCCGGTAGGCTGTAAGAGCACTGTGCAGAGCGAGTTGTTTCTTAGCTTCCCAAAGAGCTGGAAGCAAGATGCTTTGGGGCCCAACTCGCCCTTTGGAAAGAAGCCTGGACGTTTTGCCTTTCAGCTCTAGGGCAATGTAACACACGCAGAGCAGAAGTTCTACTTCAGCCAGATCAGGCCTGCAAAGAAACTGCGTTTCACAGGCATTTGTAAGAGATGTTCCCGGTAGGCTGTAAGAGCACTGTGCAGAGCGAGCTGTTTCTCAGCTTCCCTAAGAGCTGGAAGCAAGATGCTTTGGGGCCCAACTCGCCCTTTGGAAAGAAGGCTGCACGTTGTGCCTTTCATCTCTAGGGCAATGGAGCTCACCCAGAGCAGATGTTCTACTTCAGCCACATCAGGCCTGCAAAGAAACTGCGTTTCACAGGCCTTTGCAAGAGATGTTGCCGGTAGGCTGTAAGAGCACTGTGCAGAGCGAGTTGTTTCTTAGCTTCCCAAAGAGCTGGAAGCAAGATAGTTTGGGGCCCAACTCGCCCTTTGGAAAGAAGGCTGCACATTGTGCCTTTCAGCTCTAGGCCAATGTAGCACACCCAGAGCAGAAGTTCTACTTCAGCTAGGTCAGGCCTGCAAAGAAAGTGCGTTTCACAGGCCTTTGTAAGAGATGTTCCCGGTAGGCTGTAAGAGCACTGTGCAGAGCGCGTTGTTTCTTAGCTTCCCAAAGAGCTGGAAGCAAGATGCTTTAGGGCCCAGCTCGCTCTTTTGAAAGAAGCCTGCACGTTGTGCGTTTCAGCTCTAGGGCAATGTAGCACACGCCAAGGAGAAGTTCTACTTCAGCCAGATCAGGCCTGCAAAGAAACTGCGTTTCACAGGCCTTTGTAAGAGATGTGCCCGGTAGGCTGTAAGAGCACTGTGCAGAGCGAGCTGTTTCTCAGCTTCCCAAAGAGCTGGAAGCAAGATGGTTTGGGGCCCAACTCACCCTTTGGAAAGAAGCCTGCATGTTGTTCCTTTCAGCTCTAGGGCAATGTAGCTCACCCAGAGCAGAAGTTCTACTTCAGCCAGATCAGGCCTGCAAAGAAACTGCATTTCACAGGCCTTTGTAAGAGATGTTCCCGGTAGGCTGTAAGAGCACTGTGCAGAGCGAGTTGTTTCTTAGCTTCCCAAAGAGCTGGAAGCAAGATGCTTTGGGGCCCAACTCGCCCTTTGGAAAGAAGCCTGTACGTTGAGCCTTTCAGCTGCAGGGCAATGTAGCACACCCAGAGCAGAAGTTCTACTTCAGCCAGATCAGGCCTGCAAAGAAGCTGCGTTTCACAGGCCTTTGTAAGAGATGTTCCCAGTAGGCTGTAAGAGCACTGTGCAGAGCGAGTCGTTTCTTAGCTTCCCAAAGAGCTGGAAGAAAGATGCTTTAGGGCCCAGCTCGCTCTTTTGAAAGAAGCCTGCACGTTGTGCGTTTCAGCTCTAGGGCAATGTAGCACACCGAGAGCAGAAGTTCTACTTCAGCCAGATCAGCCCTGCAAAGACACTGCGTTTCACAGGCCTTTGTAAGAGATGTTCCCGGTAGGCTGTAAGAGCACTGTGCAGAGCGAGTTGTTTCTTAGCTTCCCAAAGAGCTGGAAGCAAGATGCTTTGGGGCCCAACTCGCCCTTTGGAAAGAAGCCTGCACGTTGTGCCTTTCAGCTCTAGGGCAATGTAGCACACCCAGAGCAGAAGTTCTACTTCAGCCAGATCAGGCCTGCAAAGAAAGTGCGTTTCACAGGCGTTTGTAAGAGATGTTCCCGGTAGGCTGTAAGAGCACTGTGCAGAGCGAGTTGTTTCTTAGCTGCCCAAAGAGCTGGAAGCAAGATGCTTTGGGGCCCAACTCGCCCTTTGGAAAGAAGCCTGCATGTTGTGCCTTTCAGCTCTAGGGCATTGCAGCACAAGCTGAGCAGATGTTCTACTTCAGCCAGATCAGGCCTGCAGAGAAACTGCGTTTCACAGGCCTTTGTAAGAGATGTTCCCGGTAGGCTGTAAGAGCACTGTGCAGAGCGAGTTGTTTCTTAGCTTCCCAAAGAGCTGGAAGCAAAATGGTTTGGGGCCCAACTCGCCCTTTGGAAAGAAGCCTGCACGTTGTGCCTTTCAGCTGCAGGGCAATGTAGCACATCCAGAGCAGAAGTTCTTCTTCAGCCAGATCAGGCCTGCAAAGAAACTGCGTTTCACACGGCTCTGTAAGAGATGTTCCTGGTAGGCTGTAAGAGCACTGTGCAGAGCGAGTTGTTTCTTAGCTTCCGAAAGAGCTGGAAGCAAGATGCTTTGGGGCCCAACTCGCCCTTTGGAAAGAAGCCTGCACGTTGTGCCTTTCAGCTCGAGGGCAATGGAGCTCACCCAGAGCAGATGTTCTACTTCAGCCAGATCAGGCCTGCAAAGAAACTGCGTTTCACAGGCCTCTGTAAGAGATGTTGCCGGTAGGCTGTAAGAGCACTGTGCAGAGCGAGTTGTTTCTTAGCTTCCCAAAGAGCTGGAAGCAAGATAGTTTGGGGCCCAACTCGCCCTTTGGAAAGAAGGCTGCACATTGTGCCTTTCAGCTCTAGGCCAATGTAGCACACCCAGAGCAGAAGTTCTACTTCAGCTAGGTCAGGCCTGCAAAGAAAGTGCGTTTCACAGGCCTTTGTAAGAGATGTTCCCGGTAGGCTGTAAGAGCACTGTGCAGAGCGCGTTGTTTCTTAGCTTCCCAAAGAGCTGGAAGCAAGATGCTTTAGGGCCCAGCTCGCTCTTTTGAAAGAAGCCTGCACGTTGTGCGTTTCAGCTCTAGGGCAATGTAGCACACGCCAAGGAGAAGTTCTACTTCAGCCAGATCAGGCCTGCAAAGAAACTGCGTTTCACAGGCCTTTGTAAGAGATGTGCCCGGTAGGCTGTAAGAGCACTGTGCAGAGCGAGCTGTTTCTCAGCTTCCCAAAGAGCTGGAAGCAAGATGGTTTGGGGCCCAACTCACCCTTTGGAAAGAAGCCTGCATGTTGTTCCTTTCAGCTCTAGGGCAATGTAGCTCACCCAGAGCAGAAGTTCTACTTCAGCCAGATCAGGCCTGCAAAGAAACTGCATTTCACAGGCCTTTGTAAGAGATGTTCCCGGTAGGCTGTAAGAGCACTGTGCAGAGCGAGTTGTTTCTTAGCTTCCCAAAGAGCTGGAAGCAAGATGCTTTGGGGCCCAACTCGCCCTTTGGAAAGAAGCCTGTACGTTGAGCCTTTCAGCTGCAGGGCAATGTAGCACACCCAGAGCAGAAGTTCTACTTCAGCCAGATCAGGCCTGCAAAGAAGCTGCGTTTCACAGGCCTTTGTAAGAGATGTTCCCAGTAGGCTGTAAGAGCACTGTGCAGAGCGAGTCGTTTCTTAGCTTCCCAAAGAGCTGGAAGAAAGATGCTTTAGGGCCCAGCTCGCTCTTTTGAAAGAAGCCTGCACGTTGTGCGTTTCAGCTCTAGGGCAATGTAGCACACCGAGAGCAGAAGTTCTACTTCAGCCAGATCAGCCCTGCAAAGACACTGCGTTTCACAGGCCTTTGTAAGAGATGTTCCCGGTAGGCTGTAAGAGCACTGTGCAGAGCGAGTTGTTTCTTAGCTTCCCAAAGAGCTGGAAGCAAGATGCTTTGGGGCCCAACTCGCCCTTTGGAAAGAAGCCTGCACGTTGTGCCTTTCAGCTCTAGGGCAATGTAGCACACCCAGAGCAGAAGTTCTACTTCAGCCAGATCAGGCCTGCAAAGAAAGTGCGTTTCACAGGCGTTTGTAAGAGATGTTCCCGGTAGGCTGTAAGAGCACTGTGCAGAGCGAGTTGTTTCTTAGCTGCCCAAAGAGCTGGAAGCAAGATGCTTTGGGGCCCAACTCGCCCTTTGGAAAGAAGCCTGCATGTTGTGCCTTTCAGCTCTAGGGCATTGCAGCACAAGCTGAGCAGATGTTCTACTTCAGCCAGATCAGGCCTGCAGAGAAACTGCGTTTCACAGGCCTTTGTAAGAGATGTTCCCGGTAGGCTGTAAGAGCACTGTGCAGAGCGAGTTGTTTCTTAGCTTCCCAAAGAGCTGGAAGCAAAATGGTTTGGGGCCCAACTCGCCCTTTGGAAAGAAGCCTGCACGTTGTGCCTTTCAGCTGCAGGGCAATGTAGCACATCCAGAGCAGAAGTTCTTCTTCAGCCAGATCAGGCCTGCAAAGAAACTGCGTTTCACACGGCTCTGTAAGAGATGTTCCTGGTAGGCTGTAAGAGCACTGTGCAGAGCGAGTTGTTTCTTAGCTTCCGAAAGAGCTGGAAGCAAGATGCTTTGGGGCCCAACTCGCCCTTTGGAAAGAAGCCTGCACGTTGTGCCTTTCAGCTCGAGGGCAATGGAGCTCACCCAGAGCAGATGTTCTACTTCAGCCAGATCAGGCCTGCAAAGAAACTGCGTTTCACAGGCCTCTGTAAGAGATGTTGCCGGTAGGCTGTAAGAGCACTGTGCAGAGCGAGTTGTTTCTTAGCTTCCCAAAGAGCTGGAAGCAAGATAGTTTGGGGCCCAACTCGCCCTTTGGAAAGAAGGCTGCACATTGTGCCTTTCAGCTCTAGGCCAATGTAGCACACCCAGAGCAGAAGTTCTACTTCAGCTAGGTCAGGCCTGCAAAGAAAGTGCGTTTCACAGGCCTTTGTAAGAGATGTTCCCGGTAGGCTGTAAGAGCACTGTGCAGAGCGCGTTGTTTCTTAGCTTCCCAAAGAGCTGGAAGCAAGATGCTTTAGGGCCCAGCTCGCTCTTTTGAAAGAAGCCTGCACGTTGTGCGTTTCAGCTCTAGGGCAATGTAGCACACGCCAAGGAGAAGTTCTACTTCAGCCAGATCAGGCCTGCAAAGAAACTGCGTTTCACAGGCCTTTGTAAGAGATGTGCCCGGTAGGCTGTAAGAGCACTGTGCAGAGCGAGCTGTTTCTCAGCTTCCCAAAGAGCTGGAAGCAAGATGGTTTGGGGCCCAACTCACCCTTTGGAAAGAAGCCTGCATGTTGTTCCTTTCAGCTCTAGGGCAATGTAGCTCACCCAGAGCAGAAGTTCTACTTCAGCCAGATCAGGCCTGCAAAGAAACTGCATTTCACAGGCCTTTGTAAGAGATGTTCCCGGTAGGCTGTAAGAGCACTGTGCAGAGCGAGTTGTTTCTTAGCTTCCCAAAGAGCTGGAAGCAAGATGCTTTGGGGCCCAACTCGCCCTTTGGAAAGAAGCCTGTACGTTGAGCCTTTCAGCTGCAGGGCAATGTAGCACACCCAGAGCAGAAGTTCTACTTCAGCCAGATCAGGCCTGCAAAGAAGCTGCGTTTCACAGGCCTTTGTAAGAGATGTTCCCAGTAGGCTGTAAGAGCACTGTGCAGAGCGAGTCGTTTCTTAGCTTCCCAAAGAGCTGGAAGAAAGATGCTTTAGGGCCCAGCTCGCTCTTTTGAAAGAAGCCTGCACGTTGTGCGTTTCAGCTCTAGGGCAATGTAGCACACCGAGAGCAGAAGTTCTACTTCAGCCAGATCAGCCCTGCAAAGACACTGCGTTTCACAGGCCTTTGTAAGAGATGTTCCCGGTAGGCTGTAAGAGCACTGTGCAGAGCGAGTTGTTTCTTAGCTTCCCAAAGAGCTGGAAGCAAGATGCTTTGGGGCCCAACTCGCCCTTTGGAAAGAAGCCTGCACGTTGTGCCTTTCAGCTCTAGGGCAATGTAGCACACCCAGAGCAGAAGTTCTACTTCAGCCAGATCAGGCCTGCAAAGAAAGTGCGTTTCACAGGCGTTTGTAAGAGATGTTCCCGGTAGGCTGTAAGAGCACTGTGCAGAGCGAGTTGTTTCTTAGCTGCCCAAAGAGCTGGAAGCAAGATGCTTTGGGGCCCAACTCGCCCTTTGGAAAGAAGCCTGCATGTTGTGCCTTTCAGCTCTAGGGCATTGCAGCACAAGCTGAGCAGATGTTCTACTTCAGCCAGATCAGGCCTGCAGAGAAACTGCGTTTCACAGGCCTTTGTAAGAGATGTTCCCGGTAGGCTGTAAGAGCACTGTGCAGAGCGAGTTGTTTCTTAGCTTCCCAAAGAGCTGGAAGCAAAATGGTTTGGGGCCCAACTCGCCCTTTGGAAAGAAGCCTGCACGTTGTGCCTTTCAGCTCGAGGGCAATGGAGCTCACCCAGAGCAGATGTTCTACTTCAGCCAGATCAGGCCTGCAAAGAAACTGCGTTTCACAGGCCTCTGTAAGAGATGTTGCCGGTAGGCTGTAAGAGCACTGTGCAGAGCGAGTTGTTTCTTAGCTTCCCAAAGAGCTGGAAGCAAGATGCTTTGGGGCCCAACGCGGCCTTTGGAAAGAAGCCTGCACGTTGTGCCTTTCAGCTGCAGGGCAATGTAGCACACCCAGAGCAGAAGTTCTACTTCAGCTAGGTCAGGCCTGTAAAGAAACTGCGTTTCACAGGCCTTTGTAAGAGATGTTGCCGGTAGGCTGTAAGAGCACTGTGCAGAGCGAGTTGTTTCTTAGCTTCCCAAAGAGCTGGAAGCAAGATGGTTTGGGGCCCAACTCGCCATTTGGAAAGAAGCCTGCATGTTGTGCCTTTCAACTCTAGGGCAATGTAGCTCAGCCAGAGCAGAAGTTCTACTTCAGCCAGATCAGGCCTGCAAAGAAACTGCGTTTCACAGGCCTTTGTAAGAGATGTTCCCGGTAGGCTGTAAGAGCACTGTGCAGAGCGAGTTGTTTCTTAGCTTCCCAAAGACCTGGAAGCAAGATGCTTTGGGTCCCAACTCGCCCTTTGGAAAGAAGCCTGTACGTTGTGCCTTTCAGCTCTAGGGCAATGTAGCTCTCCCAGAGCAGAAGTTCTACTTCAGCCAGATCAGCCCTGCAAAGACACTGCGTTTCACAGGCCTTTGTAAGAGATGTTCCCAGTAGGATGTAAGAGCACTGTGCAGAGCGAGTCGTTTCTTAGCTTCCCAAAGAGCTGGAAGAAAGATGCTTTAGGGCCCAGCTCGCTCTTTTGAAAGAAGCCTGCACGTTGTGCCTTTCAGCTCTAGGGCAATGTAGCACACCGAGAGCAGAAGTTCTACTTCAGCCAGATCAGCCCTGCAAAGACACTGCGTTTCACAGGCCTTTGTAAGAGATGTTCCCGGTAGGCTGTAAGAGCACTGTGCAGAGCGAGTTGTTTCTTAGCTTCCCAAAGACCTGGAAGCAAGATGCTTTGGGGCCCAACTCGCCCTTTGGAAAGAAGCCTGCACGTTGTGCCTTTCAGCTCTAGGGCAATGTAGCACACCCAGAGCAGAAGTTCTACTTCAGCCAGATCAGGCCTGCAAAGAAAGTGCGTTTCACAGGCGTTTGTAAGACATGTTCCCGGTAGGCTGTAAGAGCACTGTGCAGAGCGAGTTGTTTCTTAGCTTCCCAAAGAGCTGGAAGCAAGATGCTTTGGGGCCCAACTCGCCCTTTGGAAAGAAGCCTGCATGTTGTGCCTTTCAGCTCTAGGGCATTGCAGCACAAGCTGAGCAGATGTTCTACTTCAGCCAGATCAGGCCTGCAAAGAAACTGCGTTTCACAGGCCTTTGTAAGAGATGTTCCCGGTAGGCTGTAAGAGCACTGTGGAGAGCGAGTTATATCTTAGCTTCCAAAAGAGCTGGAAGCAAGATGCTTTGGGGCCCAACTCGCCCTTTTGTAAAGAAGCCTGCACGTTGTGCCTTTCAGCTCGGGGCAATATAGCACACCCAGAGCTGAAGTTCTACTTCAGCTAGGTCAGGCCTGTAAAGAAACTGCCTTTCACAGGCCTTTGTAAGAGATGTTCCCAGTAGGCTGTAAGAGCACTGTGCAGAGCGAGTTGTTTCTTAGCTTCCCAAAGAGCTGGAAGCAAGATGCTCTGGGGTCCAACTCGCCCTTTGGAAAGAAGCCTGCACGTTGTGCCTTTCATCTCTAGGGCAATGTAGCACACCCAGAGCAGAAGTTCTACTTCAGACAGATCAGGCCTGCAAAGAAAGTGCGTTTCACAGTCTTTTGTAAGAGATGTTCCCGGTAGGCTGTAAGAGCACTGTGCAGAGCGAGTTGTTTCTTAGCTTCCCAAAGAGCTGGAAGCAAGATGCCTTGGGGCCCAACTCGCCCTTTGCAAAGAAGCCTGCACGTTGTGCCTTTCAGCTCTAGGGCAATGTAGCACACGCAGAGCAGAAGTTCTACTTCAGCCAGATCGGGCCTGCAAAGCAACTGCGTTTCACAGGCCTTTGTAAGAGATGTTCCCGGTAGGCTGTAAGAGCACTGTGCAGAGCGAGTTGTTTCTTAGCTTCCCAAAGAGCTGGAAGCAAAATGGTTTGGGGCCCAACTCGCCCTTTGGAAAGAAGCCTGCACGTTGTGCCTTTCAGCTGCAGGGCAATGTAGCACATCCAGAGCAGAAGTTCTTCTTCAGCCAGATCAGGCCTGCAAAGAAACTGCGTTTCACACGGCTCTGTAAGAGATGTTCCCGGTAGGCTGTAAGAGCACTGTGCAGAGCGACTTGTTTCTTAGCTTCCGAAAGAGCTGGAAGCAAGATGCTTTGGGGCCCAACTCGCCCTTTGGAAAGAAGCCTGCACGTTGTGCCTTTCAGCTCGAGGGCAATGGAGCTCACCCAGAGCAGATGTTCTACTTCAGCCAGATCAGGCCTGCAAAGAAACTGCGTTTCACAGGCCTCTGTAAGAGATGTTGCCGGTAGGCTGTAAGAGCACTGTGCAGAGCGAGTTGTTTCTTAGCTTCCCAAAGAGCTGGAAGCAAGATGCTTTGGGGCCCAACTCGCCCTCTGGATAGAAGCCTGCACGTTGTGCCTTCCAGCTCTAGGGCAATGTAGCACACGCAGAGCAGAAGTTCTACTTCAGCCAGATCAGGCCTGCAAAGAAACTGCGTTTCACAGGCATTTGTAAGAGATGTTCCCGGTATGCTGTAAGAGCACTGTGCAGAGCGAGTTGTTTCTTAGCTTCCCAAAGAGCTGGAAGCAAGATGCTTTGGGGCCCAACGCGCCCTTTGGAAAGAAGCCTGCACGTTGTGCCTTTCAGCTGCAGGGCAATGTAGCACACCCAGAGCAGAAGTTCTACTTCAGCTAGGTCAGGCCTGTAAAGAAACTGAGTTTCACAGGCCTTTGTAAGAGATGTTGCCGGTAGGCTGTAAGAGCACTGTGCAGAGCGAGTTGTTTCTTAGCTTCCCAAAGAGCTGGAAGCAAGATGCTTTGGGGCCCAACTCGTCCTTTGGAATGAAGCCTGCACGTTGTGCGTTTCAGCTGCAGGGCAGTGTAGCACACCCAGAGCAGAAGTTCTACTTCAGCCAGATCAGGCCTGCAAAGGAAGTGCGTTTCACAGGCGTTTGTAAGAGATGTTCCCGGTAGGCTGCAAGAGCACTGTGCAGAGCGAGTTGTTTCTTAGCTTCCCAAAGAGCTGGAAGCAAGATGCTCTGGGGCCCAGCTCGCTCTTTTGAAAGAAGCCTACACGTTGTGCGTTTCATCTCTAGGGCAATGTAGCACACGCCGAGGAGAAGTTCTACTTCAGCCAGATCAGGCCTGCAAAGAAACTGCATTTCACAGGCCTTTGTAAGAGATGTTCCCGGTAGGCTGTAAGAGCACTGTGCAGAGCGAGCTGTTTCTTAGCTTCCCAAAGAGCTGGAAGCAAGATGGTTTGGGGCCCAACTCGCCATTTGGAAAGAAGCCTGCATGTTGTGCCTTTCAACTCTAGGGCAATGTAGCTCAGCCAGAGCAGAAGTTCTACTTCAGCCAGATCAGGCCTGCAAAGAAACTGCGTTTCACAGGCCTTTGTAAGAGATGTTCCCGGTAGGCTGTAAGAGCACTGTGCAGAGCGAGTTGTTTCTTAGCTTCCCAAAGACCTGGAAGCAAGATGCTTTGGGTCCCAACTCGCCCTTTGGAAAGAAGCCTGTACGTTGTGCCTTTCAGCTCTAGGGCAATGTAGCTCACCCAGAGCAGAAGTTCTACTTCAGCCACATCAGGCCAACAA
The DNA here is from genome assembly GCF_037783145.1 of Equus przewalskii. Classification (NCBI taxonomy): domain Eukaryota; kingdom Metazoa; phylum Chordata; class Mammalia; order Perissodactyla; family Equidae; genus Equus; species Equus przewalskii. Next base: position 76,397 of record NW_027227707.1, on the reverse strand, counting down.
AGAAACTGCGTTTCACAGGCCTTTGTAAGAGATGTTCCCGGTAGGCTGTAAGAGCACTGTGCAGAGCGAGCTGTTTCTTAGCTTCCCATAGAGCTGGAAGCAAGATGCTTTGGGGCCCAACTCGCCCTTTGGAAAGAAGCCTGCACGTTGTGCCTTTCAGCGCTAGGGCAATGTAGCACACGCAGAGCAGAAGTTCAACTTCAGCCAGATCGGGCCTGCAAAGAAACTGCGTTTCACAGGCCTTTGTAAGAGGTGTTCCCGGTAGGCTGTAAGAGCACTGTGCAGAGCGAGTTGTTTCTTAGCTTCCCAAAGAGCTGGAAGCAAGATGCTTTGGGGCCCAACTCGCCCTTTGGAAAGAAGCCTGCACGTTGTGCCTTTCAGCTCTAGGGCAATGGAGCTCACCCAGAGCAGAAGTTCTACTTCAGCCAGATCAGGCCTGCAAAGAAACTGCGTTTCACAGGCCTTTGTAAGAGATGTTGCCGGTAGGCTGTAAGAGCACTGTGCAGAGCGAGTTGTTTCTTAGCTTCCCAAAGAGCTGGAAGCAAGATGCTTTGGGGCCGAACTCGCCCTTTGGAAAGAAGGCTGCACGTTGTACCTTTCAGCTCGAGGGCAATGTAGCACACCCAGGGCAGAAGTTCTACTTCAGCTAGGTCAGGCCTGTAAAGAAACTGCGTTTCACAGGCCTTTGTAAGAGATGTTCCCGGTAGGCTGTAAGAGCACTGTGCAGAGCGAGTTGTTTCTTAGCTTCCCAAAGAGCTGGAAGCAAGATGCTTTGGGGCCCAACTCGCCCTTTGGAAAGAAGCCTGGACGTTTTGCCTTTCAGCTCTAGGGCAATGTAACACACGCAGAGCAGAAGTTCTACTTCAGCCAGATCAGGCCTGCAAAGAAACTGCGTTTCACAGGCATTTGTAAGAGATGTTCCCGGTAGGCTGTAAGAGCACTGTGCAGAGCGAGCTGTTTCTCAGCTTCCCTAAGAGCTGGAAGCAAGATGCTTTGGGGCCCAACTCGCCCTTTGGAAAGAAGGCTGCACGTTGTGCCTTTCATCTCTAGGGCAATGGAGCTCACCCAGAGCAGATGTTCTACTTCAGCCACATCAGGCCTGCAAAGAAACTGCGTTTCACAGGCCTTTGCAAGAGATGTTGCCGGTAGGCTGTAAGAGCACTGTGCAGAGCGAGTTGTTTCTTAGCTTCCCAAAGAGCTGGAAGCAAGATAGTTTGGGGCCCAACTCGCCCTTTGGAAAGAAGGCTGCACATTGTGCCTTTCAGCTCTAGGCCAATGTAGCACACCCAGAGCAGAAGTTCTACTTCAGCTAGGTCAGGCCTGCAAAGAAAGTGCTTTTCACAGGCCTTTGTAAGAGATGTTCCCGGTAGGCTGTAAGAGCACTGTGCAGAGCGCGTTGTTTCTTAGCTTCCCAAAGAGCTGGAAGCAAGATGCTTTGGCGCCCAACTCGCCCTTTGGAAACAAGCCAGCACGTTGTGCCTTTCACCTCTAGGGCAATGTAGCACACCCAGAGCAGAAGTTCTACTTCAACCACATCAGGCCTGCAAAGAAACTGCGTTTCACAGGCCTTTGTAAGAGATGTGCCCGGTAGGCTGTAAGAGCACTGTGCAGAGCGAGCTGTTTCTCAGCTTCCCAAAGAGCTGGAAGCAAGATGGTTTGGGGCCCAACTCACCCTTTGGAAAGAAGCCTGCATGTTGTTCCTTTCAGCTCTAGGGCAATGTAGCTCACCCAGAGCAGAAGTTCTACTTCAGCCAGATCAGGCCTGCAAAGAAACTGCATTTCACAGGCCTTTGTAAGAGATGTTCCCGGTAGGCTGTAAGAGCACTGTGCAGAGCGAGTTGTTTCTTAGCTTCCCAAAGAGCTGGAAGCAAGATGCTTTGGGGCCCAACTCGCCCTTTGGAAAGAAGCCTGTACGTTGAGCCTTTCAGCTGCAGGGCAATGTAGCACACCCAGAGCAGAAGTTCTACTTCAGCCAGATCAGGCCTGCAAAGAAGCTGCGTTTCACAGGCCTTTGTAAGAGATGTTCCCAGTAGGCTGTAAGAGCACTGTGCAGAGCGAGTCGTTTCTTAGCTTCCCAAAGAGCTGGAAGAAAGATGCTTTAGTGCCCAGCTCGCTCTTTTGAAAGAAGCCTGCACGTTGTGCGTTTCAGCTCTAGGGCAATGTAGCACACCGAGAGCAGAAGTTCTACTTCAGCCAGATCAGCCCTGCAAAGACACTGCGTTTCACAGGCCTTTGTAAGAGATGTTCCCGGTAGGCTGTAAGAGCACTGTGCAGAGCGAGTTGTTTCTTAGCTTCCCAAAGAGCTGGAAGCAAGATGCTTTGGGGCCCAACTCGCCCTTTGGAAAGAAGCCTGCACGTTGTGCCTTTCAGCTCGAGGGCAATGGAGCTCACCCAGAGCAGATGTTCTACTTCAGCCAGATCAGGCCTGCAAAGAAACTGCGTTTCACAGGCCTCTGTAAGAGATGTTGCCGGTAGGCTGTAAGAGCACTGTGCAGAGCGAGTTGTTTCTTAGCTTCCCAAAGAGCTGGAAGCAAGATGCTTTGGGGCCCAACTCGCCCTCTGGATAGAAGCCTGCACGTTGTGCCTTCCAGCTCTAGGGCAATGTAGCACACGCAGAGCAGAAGTTCTACTTCAGCCAGATCAGGCCTGCAAAGAAACTGCGTTTCACAGGCATTTGTAAGAGATGTTCCCGGTATGCTGTAAGAGCACTGTGCAGAGCGAGTTGTTTCTTAGCTTCCCAAAGAGCTGGAAGCAAGATGCTTTGGGGCCCAACGCGGCCTTTGGAAAGAAGCCTGCACGTTGTGCCTTTCAGCTGCAGGGCAATGTAGCACACCCAGAGCAGAAGTTCTACTTCAGCTAGGTCAGGCCTGTAAAGAAACTGCGTTTCACAGGCCTTTGTAAGAGATGTTGCCGGTAGGCTGTAAGAGCACTGTGCAGAGCGAGTTGTTTCTTAGCTTCCCAAAGAGCTGGAAGCAAGATGGTTTGGGGCCCAACTCGCCATTTGGAAAGAAGCCTGCATGTTGTGCCTTTCAACTCTAGGGCAATGTAGCTCAGCCAGAGCAGAAGTTCTACTTCAGCCAGATCAGGCCTGCAAAGAAACTGCGTTTCACAGGCCTTTGTAAGAGATGTTCCCGGTAGGCTGTAAGAGCACTGTGCAGAGCGAGTTGTTTCTTAGCTTCCCAAAGACCTGGAAGCAAGATGCTTTGGGTCCCAACTCGCCCTTTGGAAAGAAGCCTGTACGTTGTGCCTTTCAGCTCTAGGGCAATGTAGCTCACCCAGAGCAGAAGTTCTACTTCAGCCACATCAGGCCTGCAAAGAAACTGCGTTTCACAGGCCTTTGTAAGAGATGTTCCCGGTAGGCTGTAAGAGCACTGTGCAGAGCGAGTTGTTTCTTAGCTTCCCAAAGAGCTGGAAGCAAGATGCTTTGGGGCCCAACTCGCCCTTTGGAAAGAAGCCTGCATGTTGTGCCTTTCAGCTCTAGGGCATTGCAGCACAAGCTGAGCAGATGTTCTACTTCAGCCAGATCAGGCCTGCAAAGAAACTGCGTTTCACAGGCCTTTGTAAGAGATGTTCCCGGTAGGCTGTAAGAGCACTGTGGAGAGCGAGTTATATCTTAGCTTCCAAAAGAGCTGGAAGCAAGATGCTTTGGGGCCCAACTCGCCCTTTTGTAAAGAAGCCTGCACGTTGTGCCTTTCAGCTCGGGGCAATATAGCACACCCAGAGCAGAAGTTCTACTTCAGCTAGGTCAGGCCTGTAAAGAAACTGCCTTTCACAGGCCTTTGTAAGAGATGTTCCCAGTAGGCTGTAAGAGCACTGTGCAGAGCGAGTTGTTTCTTAGCTTCCCAAAGAGCTGGAAGCAAGATGCTCTGGGGTCCAACTCGCCCTTTGGAAAGAAGCCTGCACGTTGTGCCTTTCATCTCTAGGGCAATGTAGCACACCCAGAGCAGAAGTTCTACTTCAGACAGATCAGGCCTGCAAAGAAAGTGCGTTTCACAGTCTTTTGTAAGAGATGTTCCCGGTAGGCTGTAAGAGCACTGTGCAGAGCGAGTTGTTTCTTAGCTTTCCAAAGAGCTGGAAGCAAGATGCTTTGGGGCCCAACTCGCCCTTTGCAAAGAAGCCTGCACGTTGTGCCCTTCAGCTCTAGGGCAATGTAGCACACGCAGAGCAGAAGTTCTACTTCAGCCAGATCGGGCCTGCAAAGCAACTGCGTTTCACAGGCCTTTGTAAGAGATGTTCCCGGTAGGCTGTAAGAGCACTGTGCAGAGCGAGTTGTTTCTTAGCTTCCCAAAGAGCTGGAAGCAAAATGGTTTGGGGCCCAACTCGCCCTTTGGAAAGAAGCCTGCACGTTGTGCCTTTCAGCTGCAGGGCAATGTAGCACATCCAGAGCAGAAGTTCTTCTTCAGCCAGATCAGGCCTGCAAAGAAACTGCGTTTCACACGGCTCTGTAAGAGATGTTCCTGGTAGGCTGTAAGAGCACTGTGCAGAGCGAGTTGTTTCTTAGCTTCCGAAAGAGCTGGAAGCAAGATGCTTTGGGGCCCAACTCGCCCTTTGGAAAGAAGCCTGCACGTTGTGCCTTTCAGCTCGAGGGCAATGGAGCTCACCCAGAGCAGATGTTCTACTTCAGCCAGATCAGGCCTGCAAAGAAACTGCGTTTCACAGGCCTCTGTAAGAGATGTTGCCGGTAGGCTGTAAGAGCACAGTGCAGAGCGAGTTGTTTCTTAGCTTCCCAAAGAGCTGGAAGCAAGATGCTTTGGGGCCCAACTCGCCCTCTGGATAGAAGCCTGCACGTTGTGCCTTCCAGCTCTAGGGCAATGTAGCACACGCAGAGCAGAAGTTCTACTTCAGCCAGATCAGGCCTGCAAAGAAACTGCGTTTCACAGGCATTTGTAAGAGATGTTCCCGGTATGCTGTAAGAGCACTGTGCAGAGCGAGTTGTTTCTTAGCTTCCCAAAGAGCTGGAAGCAAGATGCTTTGGGGCCCAACGCGCCCTTTGGAAAGAAGCCTGAACGTTGTGCCTTTCAGCTGCAGGGCAATGTAGCACACCCAGAGCAGAAGTTCTACTTCAGCTAGGTCAGGCCTGTAAAGAAACTGCGTTTCACAGGCCTTTGTAAGAGATGTTCCCGGTAGGCTGTAAGAGCACTGTGCAGAGCGAGCTGTTTCTTAGCTTCCCAAAGAGCTGGAAGCAAGATGGTTTGGGGCCCAACTCGCCATTTGGAAAGAAGCCTGCATGTTGTGCCTTTCAACTCTAGGGCAATGTAGCTCAGCCAGAGCAGAAGTTCTACTTCAGCCAGATCAGGCCTGCAAAGAAACTGCGTTTCACAGGCCTTTGTAAGAGATGTTCCCGGTAGGCTGTAAGAGCACTGTGCAGAGCGAGTTGTTTCTTAGCTTCCCAAAGACCTGGAAGCAAGATGCTTTGGGTCCCAACTCGCCCTTTGGAAAGAAGCCTGTACGTTGTGCCTTTCAGCTCTAGGGCAATGTAGCTCACCCAGAGCAGAAGTTCTACTTCAGCCACATCAGGCCTGCAAAGAAACTGCGTTTCACAGGCCTTTGTAAGAGATGTTCCCGGTAGGCTGTAAGAGCACTGTGCAGAGCGAGCTGTTTCTTAGCTTCCCATAGAGCTGGAAGCAAGATGCTTTGGGGCCCAACTCGCCCTTTGGAAAGAAGCCTGCACGTTGTGCCTTTCAGCGCTAGGGCAATGTAGCACACGCAGAGCAGAAGTTCAACTTCAGCCAGATCGGGCCTGCAAAGAAACTGCGTTTCACAGGCCTTTGTAAGAGGTGTTCCCGGTAGGCTGTAAGAGCACTGTGCAGAGCGAGTTGTTTCTTAGCTTCCCAAAGAGCTGGAAGCAAGATGCTTTGGGGCCCAACTCGCCCTTTGGAAAGAAGCCTGCACGTTGTGCCTTTCAGCTCTAGGACAATGGAGCTCACCCAGAGCAGAAGTTCTACTTCAGCCAGATCAGGCCTGCAAAGAAACTGCGTTTCACAGGCCTTTGTAAGAGATGTTGCCGGTAGGCTGTAAGAGCACTGTGCAGAGCGAGTTGTTTCTTAGCTTCCCAAAGAGCTGGAAGCAAGATGCTTTGGGGCCGAACTCGCCCTTTGGAAAGAAGGCTGCACGTTGTACCTTTCAGCTCGAGGGCAATGTAGCACACCCAGAGCAGAAGTTCTACTTCAGCTAGGTCAGGCCTGTAAAGAAACTGCGTTTCACAGGCCTTTGTAAGAGATGTTCCCGGTAGGCTGTAAGAGCATGCGCAGAGCGAGTTGTTTCTTAGCTTCCCAAAGAGCTGGAAGCAAGATGCTTTGGGGCCCAACTCGCCCTTTGGAAAGAAGCCTGGACGTTTTGCCTTTCAGCTCTAGGGCAATGTAACACACGCAGAGCAGAAGTTCTACTTCAGCCAGATCAGGCCTGCAAAGAAACTGCGTTTCACAGGCCTTTGTAAGAGATGTTCCCGGTAGGCTGTAAGAGCACTGTGCAGAGCGAGCTGTTTCACAGCTTCCATAAGAGCTGGAAGCAAGATGCTTTGGGGCCCAACTCGCCCTTTGGAAAGAAGGCTGCACGTTGTGCCTTTCATCTCTAGGGCAATGGAGCTCACCCAGAGCAGATGTTCTACTTCAGCCACATCAGGCCTGCAAAGAAACTGCGTTTCACAGGCCTTTGCAAGAGATGTTGCCGGTAGGCTGTAAGAGCACTGTGCAGAGCGAGTTGTTTCTTAGCTTCCCAAAGAGCTGGAAGCAAGATGCTTTGGGGCCCAACTCGCCCTTTGGAAAGAAGCCTGCACGTTGTGCCTTTCAGCTGCAGGGCAATGGAGCTCACCCAGAGCAGAAGTTCTACTTCAGCCAGATCAGGCCTGCAAAGAAACTGCGTTTCACAGGCCTTTGTAAGAGATGTTCCCAGTAGGCTGTAAGAGCACTGTGCAGAGCGAGTCGTTTCTTAGCTTCCCAAAGAGCTGGAAGCAAGATGCTTTAGGGCCCAGCACGCTCTTTTGAAAGAAGATTGCACGTTGTGCGTTTCAGCTCTTGGGCAATGTAGCACACCGAGAGCAGAAGTTCTACTTCAGCCAGATCAGGCCTGCAAAGAAACTGCGTTTCACAGGCCTTTGTAAGAGATGTTCCCGGTAGGCTGTAAGAGCACTGTGCAGAGCGAGTTGTTTCTTAGCTTCCCAAAGAGCTGGAAGCAAGATGCTTTGCAGCCCAACTCGCCCTTTGGAAAGAAGCCTGCATGTTGTGCCTTTCAGCTCTAGGGCAATGTAGCACACCCAGAGCATAAGTTCAACTTCAGCCACATCGGGCCTGCAAAGAAACTGCGTTTCACAGGCCTTTGTAAGAGATGTTCCCGGTAGGCTGTAAGAGCACTGTGCAGAGCGAGTTGTTTCTTAGCTTCCCAAAGAGCTGGAAGCAAGATGCTTTGGGGCCCAACTCGCCCTTTGGAAAGAAGCCTGCACGTTGTGCCTTTCAGCTGCAGGGCAATGTAGCACACCCAGAGCAGAAGTTCTACTTCAGCTAGGTCAGGCCTGTAAAGAAACTGCGTTTCACAGGCCTTTGTAAGAGATGTTCCCGGTAGTCTGTAAGAGCACTGTGCATGGCGAGTTGTTTCTTAGCTTCCCAAAGAGCTGGAAGCAAGATGCTTTGCGGCCCAACTCGCCCTTTGGAAAGAAGACTGCACGTTGTGCCTTTCAGCTCTAGGGCAATGTAGCACACCCAGAGCTGAAGTTCTACTTCAGCCAGATCAGGCCTGCAAAGAAATTGCGTTTCACAGGCGTTTGTAAGAGATGTTCCCGGTCGGCTGTAAGAGCACTGTGCAGAGCGAGTTGTTTCTTAGCTTCCCAAAGAGCTGGAAGCAAGATGCTTTGGGGCCCAACTCGCCCTTTGGAAAGAAGCCTGCATGTTGTGCCTTTCAGCTCTAGGGCATTGCAGCACAAGCTGAGCAGATGTTCTACTTCAGCCAGATCAGGCCTGCAAAGAAACTGCGTTTCACAGGCCTTTGTAAGAGATGTTCCCGGTAGGCTGTAAGAGCACTGTGCAGAGCGAGTTGTTTCTTAGATTCCCAAAGAGCTGGAAGCAAGATGCTTTGGGGCCCAACTCGCCCTTTGGAAAGAAGCCTGCACGTTGTGCCTTTCAGCTCTAGGGCAATGGAGCTCACCCAGAGCAGATGTTCTACTTCAGCCAGATCAGGCCTGCAAAGAAACTGCGTTTCACAGGCCTTTGTAAGAGATGTTCCCAGTAGGCTGTAAGAGCACTGTGCAGAGCGAGTCGTTTCTTAGCTTCCCAAAGAGCTGGAAGCAAGATGCTTTAGGGCCCAGCACGCTCTTTTGAAAGAAGATTGCACGTTGTGCGTTTCAGCTCTAGGGCAATGTAGCACACCGAGAGCAGAAGTTCTACTTCAGCCAGATCAGGCCTGCAAAGAAACTGCGTTTCACAGGCCTTTGTAAGAGATGTTCCCGGTAGGCTGTAAGAGCACTGTGCAGAGCGAGTTGTTTCTTAGCTTCCCAAAGAGCTGGAAGCAAGATGCTTTGCAGCCCAACTCGCCCTTTGGAAAGAAGCCTGCATGTTGTGCCTTTCAGCTCGGGGCAATATAGCACACCCAGAGCTGAAGTTCTACTTCAGCTAGGTCAGGCCTGTAAAGAAACTGCCTTTCACAGGCCTTTGTAAGAGATGTTCCCAGTAGGCTGTAAGAGCACTGTGCAGAGCGAGTTGTTTCTTAGCTTCCCAAAGAGCTGGAAGCAAGATGCTCTGGGGTCCAACTCGCCCTTTGGAAAGAAGCCTGCACGTTGTGCCTTTCAGCTCTAGGGCAATGTAGCACACCCAGAGCAGAAGTTCTACTTCAGACAGATCAGGCCTGCAAAGAAAGTGCGTTTCACAGGCTTTTGTAAGAGATGTTCCCGGTAGGCTGTAAGAGCACTGTGCAGAGCGAGTTGTTTCTTAGCTTCCCAAAGAGCTGGAAGCAAGATGCTTTGGGGCCCAACTCGCCCTTTGCAAAGAAGCCTGCACGTTGTGCCTTTCAGCTCTAGGGCAAAGTAGCACACGCAGAGCAGAAGTTCTACTTCAGCCAGATCGGGCCTGCAAAGCATCTGCGTTTCACAGGCCTTTGTAAGAGATGTTCCCGGTAGGCTGTAAGAGCACTGTGCAGAGCGAGTTGTTTCTTAGCTTCCCAAAGAGCTGGAAGCAAAATGGTTTGGGGCCCAACTCGCCCTTTGGAAAGAAGCCTGCACGTTGTGCCTTTCAGCTGCAGGGCAATGTAGCACAGCCAGAGCAGAAGTTCTACTTCAGCTAGGTCAGGCCTGTAAAGAAACTGCGTTTCACAGGCCTTTGTAAGAGATGTTGCCGGTAGGCTGTAAGAGCACTGTGCAGAGCGAGTTGTTTCTTAGCTTCCCAAAGAGCTGGAAGCAAGATGCTTTGGGGCCCAACTCGCCCTTTGGAAAGAAGCCTGCACGTTGTGCGTTTCAGCTGCAGGGCAATGTAGCACACCCAGAGCAGAAGTTCTACTTCAGCCAGATCAGGCCTGCAAAGAAAGTGCGTTTCACAGGCGTTTGTAAGAGATGTTCCCGGTAGGCTGCAAGAGCACTGTGCAGAGCGAGTTGTTTCTTAGCTTCCCAAAGAGCTGGAAACAAGATGCTCTGGGGCCCAGCTCGCTCTTTTGAAAGAAGCCTACACGTTGTGCGTTTCATCTCTAGGGCAATGTAGCACACGCCGAGGAGAAGTTCTACTTCAGCCAGATCAGGCCTGCAAAGAAACTGCGTTTCACAGGCCTTTGTAAGAGATGTTCCCGGTAGGCTGTAAGAGCACTGTGCAGAGCGAGCTGTTTCTTAGCTTCCCAAAGAGCTGGAAGCAAGATGGTTTGGGGCCCAACTCGCCATTTGGAAAGAAGCCTGCATGTTGTACCTTTCAGCTCTAGGGCAATGTAGCTCAGCCAGAGCAGAAGTTCTACTTCAGCCAGATCAGGCCTGCAAAGAAACTGCGTTTCACAGGCCTTTGTAAGAGATGTTCCCGATAGGCTGTAAGAGCACTGTGCAGAGCGAGTTGTTTCTTAGCTTCCCAAAGAGCTGGAAGCAAGATGCTTTGGGGCCCAACTCGACCTTTGCAAAGAAGCCTGCACGTTGTGCCTTTCAGCTCCAGGGCAATGTAGCTCACCCAGAGCAGAAGTTCTACTTCAGCCAGATCATGCCTGCAAAGAAACTGCATTTCATAGGCCTTTGTAAGAGATGTTCCCGGTAGGCTGTAAGAGCACTGTGCAGAGCGAGTTGTTTCTTAGCTTCCCAAAGACCTGGAAGCAAGATGCTTTGGGTCCCAACTCGCCCTTTCTAAAGAAGCCTGTACGTTGTGCCTTTCAGCTCTAGGGCAATGTAGCTCACCCAGAGCAGAAGTTCTACTTCAGCCACATCAGGCCTGCAAAGAAACTGCGTTTCACAGTCCTTTGTAAGAGATGTTCCCGGTAGGCTGTAAGAGCACTGTGCAGAGCGAGCTGTTTCTTAGCTTCCCATAGAGCTGGAAGCAAGATGCTTTGGGGCCCAACTCGCCCTTTGGAAAGAAGCCTGCACGTTGTGCCTTTCAGCTGCAGGGCAATGGAGCTCACCCAGAGCAGAAGTTCTACTTCAGCCAGATCAGGCCTGCAAAGAAACTGCGTTTCACAGGCCTTTGTAAGAGATGTTCCCAGTAGGCTGTAAGAGCACTGTGCAGAGCGAGTCGTTTCTTAGCTTCCCAAAGAGCTGGAAGCAAGATGCTTTAGGGCCCAGCACGCTCTTTTGAAAGAAGATTGCACGTTGTGCGTTTCAGCTCTAGGGCAATGTAGCACACCGAGAGCAGAAGTTCTACTTCAGCCAGATCAGGCCTGCAAAGAAACTGCGTTTCACAGGCCTTTGTAAGAGATGTTCCCGGTAGGCTGTAAGAGCACTGTGCAGAGCGAGTTGTTTCTTAGCTTCCCAAAGAGCTGGAAGCAAGATGCTTTGGGGCCCAACTCGCCCTTTGGAAAGAAGCCTGCACGTTGTGCCTTTCAGCTGCAGGGCAATGTAGCACACCCAGAGCAGAAGTTCTACTTCAGCTAGGTCAGGCCTGTAAAGAAACTGCGTTTCACAGGCCTTTGTAAGAGATGTTCCCGGTAGTCTGTAAGAGCACTGTGCATGGCGAGTTGTTTCTTAGCTTCCCAAAGAGCTGGAAGCAAGATGCTTTGCGGCCCAACTCGCCCTTTGGAAAGAAGACTGCACGTTGTGCCATTCAGCTCTAGGGCAATGTAGCACACCCAGAGCTGAAGTTCTACTTCAGCCAGATCAGGCCTGCAAAGAAAGTGCGTTTCACAAGCGTTTGTAAGAGATGTTCCCGGTCGGCTGTAAGAGCACTGTGCAGAGCGAGTTGTTTCTTAGCTTCCCAAAGAGCTGGAAGCAAGATGCTTTGGGGCCCAACTCGCCCTTTGGAAAGAAGCCTGCATGTTGTGCCTTTCAGCTCTAGGGCATTGCAGCACAAGCTGAGCAGATGTTCTACTTCAGCCAGATCAGGCCTGCAAAGAAACTGCGTTTCACAGGCCTTTGTAAGAGATGTTCCCGGTAGGCTGTAAGAGCACTGTGGAGAGCGAGTTATATCTTAGCTTCCAAAAGAGCTGGAAGCAAGATGCTTTGGGGCCCAACTCGCCCTTTTGTAAAGAAGCCTGCACGTTGTGCCTTTCAGCTCGGGGCAATATAGCACACCCAGAGCAGAAGTTCTACTTCAGACAGATCATGCCTGCAAAGAAAGTGCGTTTCACAGGCTTTTGTAAGAGATGTTCCCGGTAGGTTGTAAGAGCACTGTGCAGAGCGAGTTGTTTCTTAGCTTCCCAAAGAGCTGGAAGCAAGATGCTTTGCGGACCAACTCGCCCCTTGGAAAGAAGCCTGCACGTTGTGCCTTTCAGCGCTAGGGCAATGTAGCACACGCAGAGCAGAAGTTCAACTTCAGCCAGATCGGGCCTGCAAAGAAACTGCGTTTCACAGGCCTTTGTAAGAGATGTTCCCGGTAGGCTGTAAGAGCACTGTGCAGAGCGAGTTGTTTCTTAGCTTCCCAAAGAGCTGGAAGCAAGATGCTTTGGGGCCCAACTCGCCCTTTGGAAAGAAGCCTGCACGTTGTGCCTTTCAGCTCTAGGGCAATGGAGCTCACCCAGAGCAGATGTTCTACTTCAGCCAGATCAGGCCTGCAAAGAAACTGCGTTTCACAGGCCTTTGTAAGAGATGTTGCCGGTAGGCTGTAAGAGCACTGTGCAGAGCGAGTTGTTTCTTAGCTTCCCAAAGAGCTGGAAGCAAGATGCTTTGGGCCCGAACTCGCCCGTGGAAAGAAGACTGCACGTTGCACCTTTCAGCTCGAGGGCAATGTAGCACACCCAGAGCAGAAGTTCTACTTCAGCTAGGTCAGGCCTGTAAAGAAACTGCGTTTCACAGGCCTTTGTAAGAGATGTTCCCGGTAGGCTGTAAGAGCACTGCGCAGAGCGAGTTGTTTCTTAGCTTCCCAAAGAGCTGTAAGCAAGATGCTTTGGGGCCCAACTCGCCCTTTGGAAAGAAGCCTGGACGTTTTGCCTTTCAGCTCTAGGGCAATGTAACACACACAGAGCAGAAGTTCTACTTCAGCCAGATCAGGCCTGCAAAGAAACTGCGTTTCACAGGCCTTTGTAAGAGATGTTCCCGGTAGGCTGTAAGAGCACTGTGCAGAGCGAGTTGTTTCTTAGCTTCCCAAAGAGCTGGAAGCAAGATGCTTTGGGGCCCAACTCGCCCTTTGGAAAGAAGGCTGCAGGTTGTGCCTTTCATCTCTAGGGCAATGGAGCTCACCCAGAGCAGATGTTCTACTTCAGCCACATCAGGCCTGCAAAGAAACTGCGTTTCACAGGCCTTTGCAAGAGATGTTGCCGGTAGGCTGTAGGAGCACTGTGCAGAGCGAGTTGTTTCTTAGCTTCCGAAAGAGCTGGAAGCAAGATGCTTTGGGGCCCAACTCGCCCTTTGGAAAGAAGCCTGCACATTATGCCTTTCAGCTCGAGGGCAATGGAGCTCACCCAGAGCAGATGTTCTCCTTCAGCCAGATCAGGCCTGCAAAGAAACTGCGTTTCACAGGCCTCTGTAAGAGATGTTGCCGGTAGGCTGTAAGAGCACTGTGCAGAGCGAGTTGTTTCTTAGCTTCCCAAAGGGCTGGAAGGAAGATGCTTTGGGGCCCAACTCGCCCTCTGGATAGAAGCCTGCACGTTGTGCCTTCCAGCTCTAGGGCAATGTAGCACACGCAGAGCAGAAGTTCTACTTCAGCCAGTTCAGGCCTGCAAAGAAACTGCGTTTCACAGGCGTTTGTAAGAGATGTTCCCGGTATGCTGTAAGAGCACTGTGCAGAGCGAGTTGTTTCTTAGCTTCCCAAAGAGCTGGAAGCAAGATGCTTTGGGGCCCAACGCGCCCTTTGGAAAGAAGCCTGCACGTTGTGCCTTTCAGCTGCAGGGCAATGTAGCACACCCAGAGCAGAAGTTCTACTTCAGCTAGGTCAGGCCTGTAAAGAAACTGCGTTTCACAGGCCTTTGTAAGAGATGTTGCCGGTAGGCTGTAAGAGCACTGTGCAGAGCGAGTTGTTTCTTAGCTTCCCAAAGAGCTGGAAGCAAGATGCTTTGGGGCCCAACTCGCCCTTTGGAAAGAAGCCTGCACGTTGTGCGTTTCAGCTGCAGGGCAATGTAGCACACCCAGAGCAGAAGTTCTACTTCAGCCAGATCAGGCCTGCAAAGAAAGTGCGTTTCACAGGCGTTTGTAAGAGATGTTCCCGGTAGGCTGCAAGAGCACTGTGCAGAGCGAGTTGTTTCTTAGCTTCCCAAAGAGCTGGAAGCAAGATGCTCTGGGGCCCAGCTCGCTCTTTTGAAAGAAGCCTACACGTTGTGCGTTTCATCTCTAGGGCAATGTAGCACACGCCGAGGAGAAGTTCTACTTCAGCCAGATCAGGCCTGCAAAGAAACTGCGTTTCACAGGCCTTTGTAAGAGATGTTCCCGGTAGGCTGTAAGAGCACTGTGCAGAGCGAGCTGTTTCTTAGCTTCCCAAAGAGCTGGAAGCAAGATGGTTTGGGGCCCAACTCGCCATTTGGAAAGAAGCCTGCATGTTGTACCTTTCAGCTCTAGGGCAATGTAGCTCAGCCAGAGCAGAAGTTCTACTTCAGCCAGATCAGGCCTGCAAAGAAACTGCGTTTCACAGGCCTTTGCAAGAGATGTTCCCGATAGGCTGTAAGAGCACTGTGCAGAGCGAGTTGTTTCTTAGCTTCCCAAAGAGCTGGAAGCAAGATGCTTTGGGGCCCAACTCGACCTTTGCAAAGAAGCCTGCACGTTGTGCCTTTCAGCTCCAGGGCAATGTAGCTCACCCAGAGCAGAAGTTCTACTTCAGCCAGATCATGCCTGCAAAGAAACTGCATTTCATAGGCCTTTGTAAGAGATGTTCCCGGTAGGCTGTAAGAGCACTGTGCAGAGCGAGTTGTTTCTTAGCTTCCCAAAGACCTGGAAGCAAGATGCTTTGGGTCCCAACTCGCCCTTTGGAAAGAAGCCTGTACGTTGTGCCTTTCAGCTCTAGGGCAATGTAGCTCACCCAGAGCAGAAGTTCTACTTCAGCCACATCAGGCCTGCAAAGAAACTGCGTTTCACAGTCCTTTGTAAGAGATGTTCCCGGTAGGCTGTAAGAGCACTGTGCAGAGCGAGCTGTTTCTTAGCTTCCCATAGAGCTGGAAGCAAGATGCTTTGGGGCCCAACTCGCCCTTTGGAAAGAAGCCTGCACGTTGTGCCTTTCAGCTGCAGGGCAATGGAGCTCACCCAGAGCAGAAGTTCTACTTCAGCCAGATCAGGCCTGCAAAGAAACTGCGTTTCACAGGCCTTTGTAAGAGATGTTCCCAGTAGGCTGTAAGAGCACTGTGCAGAGCGAGTCGTTTCTTAGCTTCCCAAAGAGCTGGAAGCAAGATGCTTTAGGGCCCAGCACGCTCTTTTGAAAGAAGATTGCACGTTGTGCGTTTCAGCTCTAGGGCAATGTAGCACACCGAGAGCAGAAGTTCTACTTCAGCCAGATCAGGCCTGCAAAGAAACTGCGTTTCACAGGCCTTTGTAAGAGATGTTCCCGGTAGGCTGTAAGAGCACTGTGCAGAGCGAGTTGTTTCTTAGCTTCCCAAAGAGCTGGAAGCAAGATGCTTTGCAGCCCAACTCGCCCTTTGGAAAGAAGCCTGCATGTTGTGCCTTTCAGCTCTAGGGCAATGTAGCACACCCAGAGCATAAGTTCAACTTCAGCCACATCGGGCCTGCAAAGAAACTGCGTTTCACAGGCCTTTGTAAGAGATGTTCCCGGTAGGCTGTAAGAGCACTGTGCAGAGCGAGTTGTTTCTTAGCTTCCCAAAGAGCTGGAAGCAAGATGCTTTGGGGCCCAACTCGCCCTTTGGAAAGAAGCCTGCACGTTGTGCCTTTCAGCTGCAGGGCAATGTAGCACACCCAGAGCAGAAGTTCTACTTCAGCTAGGTCAGGCCTGTAAAGAAACTGCGTTTCACAGGCCTTTGTAAGAGATGTTCCCGGTAGTCTGTAAGAGCACTGTGCATGGCGAGTTGTTTCTTAGCTTCCCAAAGAGCTGGAAGCAAGATGCTTTGCGGCCCAACTCGCCCTTTGGAAAGAAGACTGCACGTTGTGCCTTTCAGCTCTAGGGCAATGTAGCACACCCAGAGCTGAAGTTCTACTTCAGCCAGATCAGGCCTGCAAAGAAAGTGCGTTTCACAGGCGTTTGTAAGAGATGTTCCCGGTCGGCTGTAAGAGCACTGTGCAGAGCGAGTTGTTTCTTAGCTTCCCAAAGAGCTGGAAGCAAGATGCTTTGGGGCCCAACTCGCCCTTTGGAAAGAAGCCTGCATGTTGTGCCTTTCAGCTCTAGGGCATTGCAGCACAAGCTGAGCAGATGTTCTACTTCAGCCAGATCAGGCCTGCAAAGAAACTGCGTTTCACAGGCCTTTGTAAGAGATGTTCCCGGTAGGCTGTAAGAGCACTGTGGAGAGCGAGTTATATCTTAGCTTCCAAAAGAGCTGGAAGCAAGATGCTTTGGGGCCCAACTCGCCCTTTTGTAAAGAAGCCTGCACGTTGTGCCTTTCAGCTCGGGGCAATATAGCACACCCAGAGCAGAAGTTCTACTTCAGACAGATCATGCCTGCAAAGAAAGTGCGTTTCACAGGCTTTTGTAAGAGATGTTCCCGGTAGGTTGTAAGAGCACTGTGCAGAGCGAGTTGTTTCTTAGCTTCCCAAAGAGCTGGAAGCAAGATGCTTTGCGGACCGACTCGCCCCTTGGAAAGAAGCCTGCACGTTGTGCCTTTCAGCGCTAGGGCAATGTAGCACACGCAGAGCAGAAGTTCAACTTCAGCCAGATCGGGCCTGCAAAGAAACTGCGTTTCACAGGCCTTTGTAAGAGATGTTCCCGGTAGGCTGTAAGAGCACTGTGCAGAGCGAGTTGTTTCTTAGCTTCCCAAAGAGCTGGAAGCAAGATGCTTTGGGGCCCAACTCGCCCTTTGGAAAGAAGCCTGCACGTTGTGCCTTTCAGCTCTAGGGCAATGGAGCTCACCCAGAGCAGATGTTCTACTTCAGCCAGATCAGGCCTGCAAAGAAACTGCGTTTCACAGGCCTTGTAAGAGATGTTGAAGGTAGGCTGTAAGAGCACTGTGCAGAGCGAGTTGTTTCTTAGCTTCCCAAAGAGCTGGAAGCAAGATGCTTTGGGCCCGAACTCGCCCGTGGAAAGAAGGCTGCACGTTGCACCTTTCAGCTCGAGGGCAATGTAGCACACCCAGAGCAGAAGTTCTACTTCAGCTAGGTCAGGCCTGTAAAGAAACTGCGTTTCACAGGCCTTTGTAAGAGATGTTCCCGGTAGGCTGTAAGAGCACTGCGCAGAGCGAGTTGTTTCTTAGCTTCCCAAAGAGCTGGAAGCAAGATGCTTTGGGGCCCAACTCGCCCTTTGGAAAGAAGCCTGGACGTTTTGCCTTTCAGCTCTAGGGCAATGTAACACACACAGAGCAGAAGTTCTACTTCAGCCAGATCAGGCCTGCAAAGAAACTGCGTTTCACAGGCCTTTGTAAGAGATGTTCCCGGTAGGCTGTAAGAGCACTGTGCAGAGCGAGTTGTTTCTTAGCTTCCCAAAGAGCTGGAAGCAAGATGCTTTGGGGCCCAACTCGCACTTTGGAAAGAAGGCTGCACGTTGTGCCTTTCATCTCTAGGGCAATGGAGCTCACCCAGAGCAGATGTTCTACTTCAGCCACATCAGGCCTGCAAAGAAACTGCGTTTCACAGGCCTTTGCAAGAGATGTTGCCGGTAGGCTGTAAGAGCACTGTGCAGAGCGAGTTGTTTCTTAGCTTCCCAAAGAGCTGGAAGCAAGATAGTTTGGGGCCCAACTCGCCCTTTGGAAAGAAGGCTGCACATTGTGCCTTTCAGCTCTAGGCCAATGTAGCACACCCAGAGCAGAAGTTCTACTTCAGCTAGGTCAGGCCTGCAAAGAAAGTGCGTTTCACAGGCCTTTGTAAGAGATGTTCCCGGTAGGCTGTAAGAGCACTGTGCAGAGCGCGTTGTTTCTTAGCTTCCCAAAGAGCTGGAAGCAAGATGCTTTAGGGCCCAGCTCGCTCTTTTGAAAGAAGCCTGCACGTTGTGCGTTTCAGCTCTAGGGCAATGTAGCACACGCCGAGGAGAAGTTCTACTTCAGCCAGATCAGGCCTGCAAAGAAACTGCGTTTCACAGGCCTTTGTAAGAGATGTGCCCGGTAGGCTGTAAGAGCACTGTGCAGAGCGAGCTGTTTCTCAGCTTCCCAAAGAGCTGGAAGCAAGATGGTTTGGGGCCCAACTCGCCCTTTGGAAAGAAGCCTGCATGTTGTTCCTTTCAGCTCTAGGGCAATGTAGCTCACCCAGAGCAGAAGTTCTACTTCAGCCAGATCAGGCCTGCAAAGAAACTGCATTTCACAGGCCTTTGTAAGAGATGTTCCCGGTAGGCTGTAAGAGCACTGTGCAGAGCGAGTTGTTTCTTAGCTTCCCAAAGAGCTGGAAGCAAGATGCTTTGGGGTCCAACTCGCCCTTTGGAAAGAAGCCTGCATGTTGTTCCTTTCAGCTCTAGGGCATTGCAGCACAAGCTGAGCAGATGTTCTACTTCAGCCAGATCAGGCCTGCAAAGAAACTGCGTTTCACAGGCCTTTGTAAGAGATGTTCCCGGTAGGCTGTAAGAGCACTGTGGAGAGCGAGTTATATCTTAGCTTCCAAAAGAGCTGGAAGCAAGATGCTTTGGGGCCCAACTCGCCCTTTTGTAAAGAAGCCTGCACGTTGTGCCTTTCAGCTCGGGGCAATATAGCACACCCAGAGCTGAAGTTCTACTTCAGCTAGGTCAGGCCTGTAAAGAAACTGCCTTTCACAGGCCTTTGTAAGAGATGTTCCCAGTAGGCTGTAAGAGCACTGTGCAGAGCGAGTTGTTTCTTAGCTTCCCAAAGAGCTGGAAGCAAGATGCTCTGGGGCCAAAATCGCCCTTTGGAAAGAAGCCTGCATGTTGTGCCTTTCAGCTCTAGGGCATTGTAGCACAAGCTGAGCAGATGTTCTACTTCAACCAGATCAGGCCTGCAAAGAAACTGCGTTTCACAGGCCTTTGTAAGAGATGTTCCCGGTAGGCAGTAAGAGCACTGTGGCGAGCGAGTTGTTTCTTAGCTTCCAAAAGAGCTGGAAGCAGGGTGCTTTGGGGCCCAACTCGCCCTTTGGAAAGAAGCCTGCACGTTGTGTCTTTCAGCTCTAGGCAATGTAGCACACCGAGAGCAGAAGTTCTACTTCAGCCAGATCAGGCCTGCAAGGAAACTGCGTTTCACAGGCCTTTGTAAGAGATGTTCCCGGTAGGCTGTAAGAGCACTGTGCAGAGCGAGTTGTTTCTTAGCTTCCCAAAGAGCTGGAAGCAAGATGCTTTGGGGCCCAACTCGCCCTTTGGAAAGAAGCCTGCACGTTTTGCCTTTCAGCTCTAGGGCAATGTAACACACGCAGAGCAGAAGTTCTACTTCAGCCAGATCAGGCCTGCAAAGAAACTGCGTTTCACAGGCCTTTGTAAGAGATGTTCCCGGTAGGCTGTAAGAGCACTGTGCAGAGCGAGTTGTTTCTTAGCTTCCCAAAGAGCTGGAAGCAAGATGTTTTGGGGCCCAACTCGCCCTTTGGAAAGAAGCCTGCACGTTGTGCCTTCCAGCTCTAGGGCAATGTGGCACACGCAGAGCAGAAGTTCTACTTCAGCCAGATCAGGTCTGCAAAGAAACTGCGTTTCACAGGCCTTTGTAAGAGATGTTCCCGGTAGGCTGTAAGAGCACTGTGCAGAGCGAGTTGTTTCTTAGCTTCCCAAAGAGCTGGAAGCAAGATGCTTTGGGGCCCAACTTGCCCTTTAGAAAGAAGTCTGCACGTTGTCCCTTTCAGCTCTAGGGCAATGGAGCACACCCAGAGCAGATGTTCTACTTCAGCCAGATCAGACCTGCAAAGAAACTGCGTTTCGCCGGCCTTTATAAAAGATGTTCCCGGTAGGCTGTAAGAGCACTGTGCAGAGCGAGCTGTTTCTTAGCTTCCCAGTAGCTGGAAGCAAAATGGTTTGGGGCCCAACACGCCCTTTGGATAGAAGCCTGCACGTTGTGCCTTTCAGCTCTAGGGCAATGTGGCACACGCAGAGCAGAAGTTCTACCTCAGCCAGATCAGATCTGCAAAGAAACTGCGTTTCACAGGCCTTTGTAAGAGAAGTTCCCGGTAGGCTGTAAGAGCACTGTGCAGAGCGAGTTGTTTCTTAGCTTACCAAAGAGCTGGAAGCAAGATGCTTTGGGGCCCAACTCGCCCTCTGGAAAGAAGCCTGCACGTTGTGCCTTTCAGCTCTAGGCAATGTAGCACACCGAGAGCAGAAGTTCTACTTCACCCAGATCACGCCTGCAAAGAAAATGCGTTTCACAGGCCTTTGTAAGAGATGTTCCCGGCAGGCTGTAAGAGCACTGTGCAGAGCGAGTTGTTTCTTAGCTTCCCAAAGAGCTGGAACCAAGATGCTTTGGGGTCCAACTCGCCCTTTGGAAAGAAGCCTGCACGTTGTGCCTTTCAGCTCTAGGGTAATGGAGCACACCAAGAGCAGAAGTTACACTTCAGCCACATCAGGCCTGCAAAGAAATTGCGTTTCACAGGCCTTTGTAAGAGATGTTCCCGGTAGGCTGTAAGAGCACTGTGCAGAGCGAGTTGTTTCTTAGCTTCCCAAAGAGCTGGAAGCAAGATGCTTTGGGGCCCAACTCGCCCTTTGGAAAGAAGCCTGCACGTTGGGCCTTTCAGCTCTAGGGCAATGTAGCACACGCAGACCAGAAGTTCTACTTCAGCCAGATCAGGCCTGCCAAGACACTGCGTTTCACAGGCGTTTGTAAGAGATGTCCCCGGTAGGCTGTAAGAGCACTGTGCAGGGCGAGTTGCTTCTTAGCTTCCCAAAGAGCTGGAAGCAAGATGCTTTGGGGCCCAACTCGCCCTTTGGAAAGAAGCCTGCACGTTGTGCCTTACAGCTCTAGGGCAATGGAGCTCACCCACAGCAGATGTTCTACTACAGCCAGATCAGGCCTGCAAAGAAACTGCGTTTCACAGGCCTTTGTAAGAGATGTTCCCGGTAGGCTATAAGAGCACTGTGCAGAGCGAGTTGTTTCTTAGCTTTCCAAAGAGCTGGAAGCAAGATGCTTTAGGGCCCAGCTCGCTCTTTTGAAAGAAGCCTGCACGTTGTGCGTTTCAGCTCTAGGGCAATGTAGCACACGCCAAGGAGAAGTTCTACTTCAGCCAGATCAGGCCTGCAAAGAAACTGCGTTTCACAGGCCTTTGTAAGAGATGTTCCCAGTAGGCTGTAAGAGCACTGTGCAGAGCGAGTTGTTTCTTAGCTTCTCAAAGAGCTGGAAGCAAGGTGCTTTGGGGCCCAACTCGCCCTTTGGAAAGAAGCCTGCACGTTGGGCCTTTCAGCTCTAGGTTAATGTAGCACACGCAGAGCACATGTTCTACTTCAGCCAGATGAGGCCTGCAAAGAAACTGCGTTTCACAGGCCTTTGTAAGAGATGTTCCCGGTAGGCTGTAAGAGCACTGTGCAGAGCGAGTTGTTTCTTAGCTTCCCAAAGAGCTGGAAGCAAGATGCTTTAGGGCCCAGCTCGCTCTTTTGAAAGAAGCCTGCACGTTGTGCGTTTCAGCTCTAGGGCAATGTAGCACACGCCGAGGAGAAGTTCTACTTCAGCCAGGTCAGGCCTGCCAAGAAACTGCGTTTCACAGGCCTTTGTAAGAGATTTTCCCGGTAGGCTGTAAGAGCACTGTGCAGAGAGAGTTGTTTCTTACCTTCCCAAAGAGCTGGAGGCAAGATGCCTTTGGGCCCAACTCGCCCTTTGGAAAGAAGCCTGCTCGTTGTGCCTTTCAGCTCTAGGGCAATGTAGCACACGCAGAGCAGAAGTTCTACTTCAGCCACATCAGGCCTGCAAAGAAACTACGTTTCACCGGCCTTTGTAAGAGATGTTCCCGGTAGGCTGTAAGAGCACTGTGCAGAGCGAGCTGTTTCTTAGCTTCCCAGGAGCTGGAAGCAAAATGGTTTGGGGCCCAACTCACCATTTGGAAAGAAGCCTGCACTTTGTGCCTTTCAGCTCTAGGGCAATGGAGCACACCCAGATCAGAAGTTCTACTTCAGCCAGATCAGGCCTGCAAAGAAACTGCGTTTCACTGGCCTTTGTAAGAGATGTTCCCGGTAGGCTGTAAGAGCACTGTGCAGAGCGAGTTGTTTCTTAGCTTCACCAAGAGCTGGAAGCAAGATGCTTGGGGCCCAACTCGCCCTTTGGAAAGAAGCCTGCACGTTGTGCCTTTCAGCTCGAGGGCAATGTAGCACACCCAGAGCAGAAGTTCTACTTCAGCTAGGGCAGGCCTGTAAAGAAACTGCGTTTCACAGGCCTTTGTAAGAGATGTTCCCGGTAGGCTGTAAGAGCACTGTGCAGAGCGAGTTGTTTCTTAGCTTCCCAAAGAGCTGGAAGCAAGATGCTTTAGGGCCCAGCTCGCTCTTTTGAAAGAAGCCTGCACGTTGTGCGTTTCAGCTCTAGGGCAATGTAGCACACGCAGAGCAGAAGTTCTACTTCAGCCAGATCAGGCCTGCAAAGAAACTGCGTTTCACAAGCCTTTGTAAGAGATGTTCCCGGTAGGCTGTAAGAGCACTGTGCAGAGCGAGTTGTTTCTTAGCTTCCCAAAGAGCTGGAAGCAAGATGCTTTGGGGCCCAACTCGCCATTTGGAAAGAAGCCTGCACGTTGGGCCTTTCAGCTCTAGGTTAATGTAGCACACGCAGAGCACATGTTCTACTTCAGCCAGATGAGGCCTGCAAAGAAACTGCGTTTCACAGGCCTTTGTAAGAGATGTTCCCGGTAGGCTGTAAGAGCACTGTGCAGAGCGAGTTGTTTCTTAGCTTCCCAAAGAGCTGGAAGCAAGATGCTTTAGGGCCCAGCTCGCTCTTTTGAAAGAAGCCTGCACGTTGTGCGTTTCAGCTCTAGGGCAATGTAGCACACGCCGAGGAGAAGTTCTACTTCAGCCAGGTCAGGCCTGCCAAGAAACTGCGTTTCACAGGCCTTTGTAAGAGATGTTCCCGGTAGGCTGTAAGAGCACTGTGCAGAGAGAGTTGTTTCTTACCTTCCCAAAGAGCTGGAGGCAAGATGCCTTTGGGCCCAACTCGCCCTTTGGAAAGAAGCCTGCTCGTTGTGCCTTTCAGCTCTAGGGCAATGTAGCACACGCAGAGCAGAAGTTCTACTTCAGCCACATCAGGCCTGCAAAGAAACTACGTTTCACCGGCCTTTGTAAGAGATGTTCCCGGTAGGCTGTAAGAGCACTGTGCAGAGCGAGCTGTTTCTTAGCTTCCCAGGAGCTGGAAGCAAAATGGTTTGGGGCCCAACTCACCATTTGGAAAGAAGCCTGCACTTTGTGCCTTTCAGCTCTAGGGCAATGGAGCACACCCAGATCAGAAGTTCTACTTCAGCCAGATCAGGCCTGCAAAGAAACTGCGTTTCACTGGCCTTTGTAAGAGATGTTCCCGGTAGGCTGTAAGAGCACTGTGCAGAGCGAGTTGTTTCTTAGCTTCACCAAGAGCTGGAAGCAAGATGCTTGGGGCCCAACTCGCCCTTTGGAAAGAAGCCTGCACGTTGTGCCTTTCAGCTCGAGGGCAATGTAGCACACCCAGAGCAGAAGTTCTACTTCAGCTAGGGCAGGCCTGTAAAGAAACTGCGTTTCACAGGCCTTTGTAAGAGATGTTCCCGGTAGGCTGTAAGAGCACTGTGCAGAGCGAGTTGTTTCTTAGCTTCCCAAAGAGCTGGAAGCAAGATGCTTTAGGGCCCAGCTCGCTCTTTTGAAAGAAGCCTGCACATTGTGCGTTTCAGCTCTAGGGCAATGTAGCACACGCAGAGCAGAAGTTCTACTTCAGCCAGATCAGGCCTGCAAAGAAACTGCGTTTCACAAGCCTTTGTAAGAGATGTTCCCGGTAGGCTGTAAGAGCACTGTGCAGAGCGAGTTGTTTCTTAGCTTCCCAAAGAGCTGGAAGCAAGATGCTTTGGGGCCCAACTCGCCATTTGGAAAGAAGCCTGCACGTTGGGCCTTTCAGCTCTAGGGCAATGGAGCTCACCTAGATCAGATGTTCTACTTCAGCCATATCAGGCCTGCAAAGAAACTGCATTTCACAGGCCTTTGTAAGAGATGTTGCCGGTAGGCTGTAAGAGCACTGTGCAGAGCGAGTTGTTTCTTAGCTTCCCAAAGAGCTGGAAGCAAGATGCTTTGGGGCCCAAATCGCCCTTTGGAAAGAAGCCTGCATGTTGTGCCATTCAGCTCTAGGGCATTGCAGCACAAGCTGAGCAGATGTTCTACTTCAGCCAGATCAGGCCTGCAAAGAAACTGCGTTTCACAGGCCTTTGTAAGAGATGTTCCCGGTAGGCTGTAAGAGCACTGTGCAGAGCGAGTTGTTTCTTAGCTTCCCAAAGAGCTGGAAGCAAGATGCTTTGGGGCCCAACTCGCCCTTTGGAAAGAAGCCTGCACGTTGTGCCTTTCAGCTCTAGGGCAATGGAGCTCACCCAGAGCAGATGTTCTACTTCAGCCAGATCAGGCCTGCAAAGAAACTGCGTTTCACAGGCCTTTGTAAGAGATGTTACCGGTAGGCTGTAAGAGCACTGTGCAGAGCGAGTTGTTTCTTAGCTTCCCAAAGAGCTGGAAGCAAGATGCTTTGGGCCCGAACTCGCCCGTGGAAAGAAGGCTGCACGTTGTACCTTTCAGCTCGAGGGCAATGTAGCACACCCAGAGCAGAAGTTCTACTTCAGCTAGGTCAGGCCTGTAAAGAAACTGCGTTTCACAGGCCTTTGTAAGAGATGTTCCCAGTAGGCTGTAAGAGCACTGTGCAGAGCGAGTTGTTTCTTAGCTTCCCAAAGAGCTGGAAGCAAGATGCTCTGGGGCCAAAATCGCCCTTTGGAAAGAAGCCTGCATGTTGTGCCTTTCAGCTCTAGGGCATTGTAGCACAAGCTGAGCAGATGTTCTACTTCAACCAGATCAGGCCTGCAAAGAAACTGCGTTTCACAGGCCTTTGTAAGAGATGTTACCGGTAGGCAGTAAGAGCACTGTGGCGAGCGAGTTGTTTCTTAGCTTCCAAAAGAGCTGGAAGGAAGATGCTTTGGGGCCCAACTCGCCCTCTGGATAGAAGCCTGCACGTTGTGCCTTCCAGCTCTAGGGCAATGTAGCACACGCAGAGCAGAAGTTCTACTTCAGCCAGTTCAGGCCTGCAAAGAAACTGCGTTTCACAGGCGTTTGTAAGAGATGTTCCCGGTATGCTGTAAGAGCACTGTGCAGAGCGAGTTGTTTCTTAGCTTCCCAAAGAGCTGGAAGCAAGATGCTTTGGGGCCCAACGCGCCCTTTGGAAAGAAGCCTGCACGTTGTGCCTTTCAGCTGCAGGGCAATGTAGCACACCCAGAGCAGAAGTTCTACTTCAGCTAGGTCAGGCCTGTAAAGAAACTGCGTTTCACAGGCCTTTGTAAGAGATGTTGCCGGTAGGCTGTAAGAGCACTGTGCAGAGCGAGTTGTTTCTTAGCTTCCCAAAGAGCTGGAAGCAAGATGCTTTGGGGCCCAACTCGCCCTTTGGAAAGAAGCCTGCACGTTGTGCGTTTCAGCTGCAGGGCAATGTAGCACACCCAGAGCAGAAGTTCTACTTCAGCCAGATCAGGCCTGCAAAGAAAGTGCGTTTCACAGGCGTTTGTAAGAGATGTTCCCGGTAGGCTGTAAGAGCACTGTGCAGAGCGAGCTGTTTCTTAGCTTCCCAAAGAGCTGGAAGCAAGATGGTTTGGGGCCCAACTCGCCATTTGGAAAGAAGCCTGCATGTTGTGCCTTTCAGCTCTAGGGCAATGTAGCTCAGCCAGAGCAGAAGTTCTACTTCAGCCAGATCAGGCCTGCAAAGAAACTGCGTTTCACAGGCCTTTGTAAGAGATGTTCCCGATAGGCTGTAAGAGCACTGTGCAGAGCGAGTTGTTTCTTAGCTTCCCAAAGAGCTGGAAGCAAGATGCTTTGGGGCCCAACTCGCCCTTTGGAAAGAAGCCTGCACGTTGTGCCTTTCAGCTCCAGGGCAATGTAGCTCACCCAGAGCAGAAGTTCTACTTAAGCCAGATCATGCCTGCAAAGAGACTGCATTTCATAGGCCTTTGTAAGAGATGTTCCCGGTAGGCTGTAAGAGCACTGTGCAGAGCGAGTTGTTTCTTAGCTTCCCAAAGACCTGGAAGCAAGATGCTTTGGGTCCCAACTCGCCCTTTGGAAAGAAGCCTGTACGTTGTGCCTTTCAGCTCTAGGGCAATGTAGCTCACCCAGAGCAGAAGTTCTACTTCAGCCACATCAGGCCTGCAAAGAAACTGCGTTTCACAGGCCTTTGTAAGAGATGTTCCCGGTAGGCTGTAAGAGCACTGTGCAGAGCGAGCTGTTTCTTAGCTTCCCATAGAGCTGGAAGCAAGATGCTTTGGGGCCCAACTTGCCCTTTAGAAAGAAGTCTGCACGTTGTCCCTTTCAGCTCTAGGGCAATGGAGCACACCCAGAGCAGATGTTCTACTTCAGCCAGATCAGACCTGCAAAGAAACTGCGTTTCGCCGGCCTTTATAAAAGATGTTCCCGGTAGGCTGTAAGAGCACTGTGCAGAGCGAGCTGTTTCTTAGCTTCCCAGTAGCTGGAAGCAAAATGGTTTGGGGCCCAACACGCCCTTTGGATAGAAGCCTGCACGTTGTGCCTTTCAGCTCTAGGGCAATGTGGCACACGCAGAGCAGAAGTTCTACCTCAGCCAGATCAGATCTGCAAAGAAACTGCGTTTCACAGGCCTTTGTAAGAGAAGTTCCCGGTAGGCTGTAAGAGCACTGTGCAGAGCGAGTTGTTTCTTAGCTTACCAAAGAGCTGGAAGCAAGATGCTTTGGGGCCCAACTCGCCCTCTGGAAAGAAGCCTGCACGTTGT
Source organism: Equus przewalskii (assembly GCF_037783145.1). Lineage (NCBI taxonomy): Eukaryota > Metazoa > Chordata > Mammalia > Perissodactyla > Equidae > Equus > Equus przewalskii. The sequence continues at coordinate 49,961 of NW_027227707.1, read as the reverse complement.
GCCTTTCAGCTCTAGGCAATGTAGCACACCGAGAGCAGAAGTTCTACTTCACCCAGATCACGCCTGCAAAGAAAATGCGTTTCACAGGCCTTTGTAAGAGATGTTCCCGGCAGGCTGTAAGAGCACTGTGCAGAGCGAGTTGTTTCTTAGCTTCCCAAAGAGCTGGAACCAAGATGCTTTGGGGTCCAACTCGCCCTTTGGAAAGAAGCCTGCACGTTGTGCCTTTCAGCTCTAGGGTAATGGAGCACACCAAGAGCAGAAGTTACACTTCAGCCACATCAGGCCTGCAAAGAAATTGCGTTTCACAGGCCTTTGTAAGAGATGTTCCCGGTAGGCTGTAAGAGCACTGTGCAGAGCGAGTTGTTTCTTAGCTTCCCAAAGAGCTGGAAGCAAGATGCTTTGGGGCCCAACTCGCCCTTTGGAAAGAAGCCTGCACGTTGGGCCTTTCAGCTCTAGGGCAATGTAGCACACGCAGACCAGAAGTTCTACTTCAGCCAGATCAGGCCTGCCAAGACACTGCGTTTCACAGGCGTTTGTAAGAGATGTCCCCGGTAGGCTGTAAGAGCACTGTGCAGGGCGAGTTGTTTCTTAGCTTCCCAAAGAGCTGGAAGCAAGATGCTTTGGGGCCCAACTCGCCCTTTGGAAAGAAGCCTGCACGTTGTGCCTTACAGCTCTAGGGCAATGGAGCTCACCCACAGCAGATGTTCTACTACAGCCAGATCAGGCCTGCAAAGAAACTGCGTTTCACAGGCCTTTGTAAGAGATGTTCCCGGTAGGCTATAAGAGCACTGTGCAGAGCGAGTTGTTTCTTAGCTTCCCAAAGAGCTGGAAGCAAGATGCTTTAGGGCCCAGCTCGCTCTTTTGAAAGAAGCCTGCACGTTGTGCGTTTCAGCTCTAGGGCAATGTAGCACACGCCAAGGAGAAGTTCTACTTCAGCCAGATCAGGCCTGCAAAGAAACTGCGTTTCACAGGCCTTTGTAAGAGATGTTCCCAGTAGGCTGTAAGAGCACTGTGCAGAGCGAGTTGTTTCTTAGCTTCCAAAAGCGCTGGAAGCAGGGTGCTTTGGGGCCCAACTCGCCCTTTGGAAAGAAGCCTGCACGTTGTGTCTTTCAGCTCTAGGCAATGTAGCACACCGAGAGCAGAAGTTCTACTTCAGCCAGATCAGGCCTGCAAGGAAACTGCGTTTCACAGGCCTTTGTAAGAGATGTTCCCGGTAGGCTGTAAGAGCACTGTGCAGAGCGAGTTGTTTCTTAGCTTCCCAAACAGCTGGAAGGAAGATGCTTTGGGGCCCAACTCGCCCTCTGGATAGAAGCCTGCACGTTGTGCCTTCCAGCTCTAGGGCAATGTAGCACACGCAGAGCAGAAGTTCTACTTCAGCCAGTTCAGGCCTGCAAAGAAACTGCGTTTCACAGGCGTTTGTAAGAGATGTTCCCGGTATGCTGTAAGAGCACTGTGCAGAGCGAGTTGTTTCTTAGCTTCCCAAAGAGCTGGAAGCAAGATGCTTTGGGGCCCAACGCGCCCTTTGGAAAGAAGCCTGCACGTTGTGCCTTTCAGCTGCAGGGCAATGTAGCACACCCAGAGCAGAAGTTCTACTTCAGCTAGGTCAGGCCTGTAAAGAAACTGCGTTTCACAGGCCTTTGTAAGAGATGTTGCCGGTAGGCTGTAAGAGCACTGTGCAGAGCGAGTTGTTTCTTAGCTTCCCAAAGAGCTGGAAGCAAGATGCTTTGGGGCCCAACTCGCCCTTTGGAAAGAAGCCTGCACGTTGTGCGTTTCAGCTGCAGGGCAATGTAGCACACCCAGAGCAGAAGTTCTACTTCAGCCAGATCAGGCCTGCAAAGAAAGTGCGTTTCACAGGCGTTTGTAAGAGATGTTCCCGGTAGGCTGTAAGAGCACTGTGCAGAGCGAGCTGTTTCTTAGCTTCCCAAAGAGCTGGAAGCAAGATGGTTTGGGGCCCAACTCGCCATTTGGAAAGAAGCCTGCATGTTGTGCCTTTCAGCTCTAGGGCAATGTAGCTCAGCCAGAGCAGAAGTTCTACTTCAGCCAGATCAGGCCTGCAAAGAAACTGCGTTTCACAGGCCTTTGTAAGAGATGTTCCCGATAGGCTGTAAGAGCACTGTGCAGAGCGAGTTGTTTCTTAGCTTCCCAAAGAGCTGGAAGCAAGATGCTTTGGGGCCCAACTCGCCCTTTGGAAAGAAGCCTGCACGTTGTGCCTTTCAGCTCCAGGGCAATGTAGCTCACCCAGAGCAGAAGTTCTACTTAAGCCAGATCATGCCTGCAAAGAGACTGCATTTCATAGGCCTTTGTAAGAGATGTTCCCGGTAGGCTGTAAGAGCACTGTGCAGAGCGAGTTGTTTCTTAGCTTCCCAAAGACCTGGAAGCAAGATGCTTTGGGTCCCAACTCGCCCTTTGGAAAGAAGCCTGTACGTTGTGCCTTTCAGCTCTAGGGCAATGTAGCTCACCCAGAGCAGAAGTTCTACTTCAGCCACATCAGGCCTGCAAAGAAACTGCGTTTCACAGGCCTTTGTAAGAGATGTTCCCGGTAGGCTGTAAGAGCACTGTGCAGAGCGAGCTGTTTCTTAGCTTCCCATAGAGCTGGAAGCAAGATGCTTTGGGGCCCAACTCGCCCTTTGGAAAGAAGCCTGCACGTTGTGCCTTTCAGCTGCAGGGCAATGGAGCTCACCCAGAGCAGAAGTTCTACTTCAGCCAGATCAGGCCTGCAAAGAAACTGCGTTTCACAGGCCTTTGTAAGAGATGTTCCCAGTAGGCTGTAAGAGCACTGTGCAGAGCGAGTCGTTTCTTAGCTTCCCAAAGAGCTGGAAGCAAGATGCTTTAGGGCCCAGCACGCTCTTTTGAAAGAAGATTGCACGTTGTGCGTTTCAGCTCTAGGGCAATGTAGCACACCGAGAGCAGAAGTTCTACTTCAGCCAGATCAGGCCTGCAAAGAAACTGCGTTTCACAGGCCTTTGTAAGAGATGTTCCCGGTAGGCTGTAAGAGCACTGTGCAGAGCGAGTTGTTTCTTAGCTTCCCAAAGAGCTGGAAGCAAGATGCTTTGCAGCCCAACTCGCCCTTTGAAAAGAAGCCTGCATGTTGTGCCTTTCAGCTCTAGGGCAATGTAGCACACCCAGAGCAGAAGTTCAACTTCAGCCAGATCGGGCCTGCAAAGAAACTGCGTTTCACAGGCCTTTGTAACAGATGTTGCCGGTAGGCTGTAAGAGCACTGTGCAGAGCGAGTTGTTTCTTAGCTTCCCAAAGAGCTGGAAGCAAGATGCTTTGGGGCCCAACTCGCCCTTTGGAAAGAAGCCTGCACGTTGTGCCTTTCAGCTGCAGGGCAATGTAGCACACCCAGAGCAGAAGTTCTACTTCAGCTAGGTCAGGCCTGTAAAGAAACTGCGTTTCACAGGCCTTTGTAAGAGATGTTCCCGGTAGTCTGTAAGAGCACTGTGCATGGCGAGTTGTTTCTTAGCTTCCCAAAGAGCTGGAAGCAAGATGCTTTGCGGCCCAACTCGCCCTTTGGAAAGAAGACTGCACGTTGTGCCTTTCAGCTCTAGGGCAATGTAGCACACCCAGAGCAGAAGTTCTACTTCAGCCAGATCAGGCCTGCAAAGAAAGTGCGTTTCACAGGCGTTTGTAAGAGATGTTCCCGGTCGGCTGTAAGAGCACTGTGCAGAGCGAGTTGTTTCTTAGCTTCCCAAAGAGCTGGAAGCAAGATGCTTTGGGGCCCAACTCGCCCTTTGGAAAGAAGCCTGCATGTTGTGCCTTTCAGCTCTAGGGCATTGCAGCACAAGCTGAGCAGATGTTCTACTTCAGCCAGATCAGGCCTGCAAAGAAACTGCGTTTCACAGGCCTTTGTAAGAGATGTTCCCGGTAGGCTGTAAGAGCACTGTGGAGAGCGAGTTATATCTTAGCTTCCAAAAGAGCTGGAAGCAAGATGCTTTGGGGCCCAACTCGCCCTTTTGTAAAGAAGCCTGCACGTTGTGCCTTTCAGCTCGGGGCAATATAGCACACCCAGAGCAGAAGTTCTACTTCAGACAGATCATGCCTGCAAAGAAAGTGCGTTTCACAGGCTTTTGTAAGAGATGTTCCCGGTAGGTTGTAAGAGCACTGTGCAGAGCGAGTTGTTTCTTAGCTTCCCAAAGAGCTGGAAGCAAGATGCTTTGCGGACCAACTCGCCCCTTGGAAAGAAGCCTGCACGTTGTGCCTTTCAGCGCTAGGGCAATGTAGCACACGCAGAGCAGAAGTTCAACTTCAGCCAGATCGGGCCTGCAAAGAAACTGCGTTTCACAGGCCTTTGTAAGAGATGTTCCCGGTAGGCTGTAAGAGCACTGTGCAGAGCGAGTTGTTTCTTAGCTTCCCAAAGAGCTGGAAGCAAGATGCTTTGGGGCCCAACTCGCCCTTTGGAAAGAAGCCTGCACGTTGTGCCTTTCAGCTCTAGGGCAATGGAGCTCACCCAGAGCAGATGATCTACTTCAGCCAGATCAGGCCTGCAAAGAAACTGCGTTTCACAGGCCTTTGTAAGAGATGTTGCCGGTAGGCTGTAAGAGCACTGTGCAGAGCGAGTTGTTTCTTAGCTTCCCAAAGAGCTGGAAGCAAGATGCTTTGGGCCCGAACTCGCCCGTGGAAAGAAGGCTGCACGTTGTACCTTTCAGCTCGAGGGCAATGTAGCACACCCAGAGCAGAAGTTCTACTTCAGCTAGGTCAGGCCTGTAAAGAAACTGCGTTTCACAGGCCTTTGTAAGAGATGTTGCCGGTAGGCTGTAAGAGCACTGTGCAGAGCGAGTTGTTTCTTAGCTTCCCAAAGAGCTGGAAGCAAGATGCTCTGGGGCCAAAATCGCCCTTTGGAAAGAAGCCTGCATGTTGTGCCTTTCAGCTCTAGGGCATTGTAGCACAAGCTGAGCAGATGTTCTACTTCAACCAGATCAGGCCTGCAAAGAAACTGCGTTTCACAGGCCTTTGTAAGAGATGTTCCCGGTAGGCAGTAAGAGCACTGTGGCGAGCGAGTTGTTTCTTAGCTTCCAAAAGAGCTGGAAGCAGGGTGCTTTGGGGCCCAACTCGCCCTTTGGAAAGAAGCCTGCACGTTGTGTCTTTCAGCTCTAGGCAATGTACCACACCGAGAGCAGAAGTTCTACTTCAGCCAGATCAGGCCTGCAAGGAAACTGCGTTTCAAAGGCCTTTGTAAGAGATGTTCCCGGTAGGCTGTAAGAGCACTGTGCAGAGCGAGTTGTTTTTTAGCTTCCCAAAGAGCTGGAAGCAAGATGCTTTGGGGCCCAACTCGCCCTCTGGATAGAAGCCTGCACGTTGGGCCTTTCAGCTCTAGGGCAATGTAGCACACGCAGAGCAGAAGTTCTACTTCAGCCAGATCGGGCCTGCAAAGCAACTGCGTTTCACAGGCCTTTGTAAGAGATGTTCCCGGTAGGCTGTAAGAGCACTGTGCAGAGCGAGTTGTTTCTTAGCTTCCCAAAGAGCTGGAAGCAAAATGGTTTGGGGCCCAACTCGCCCTTTGAAAAGAAGCCTGCACGTTGTGCCTTTCAGCTGCAGGGCAATGTAGCACATCCAGAGCAGAAGTTCTTCTTCAGCCAGATCAGACCTGCAAAGAAACTGCGTTTCACACGGCTCTGTAAGAGATGTTCCCGGTAGGCTGTAAGAGCACAGTGCAGAGCGAGTTGTTTCTTAGCTTCCGAAAGAGCTGGAAGCAAGATGCTTTGGGGCCCAACACGCCCTTTGGAAAGAAGCCTGCACATTGTGCCTTTCAGCTCGAGGGCAATGGAGCTCACCCAGAGCAGATGTTCTACTTCAGCCAGATCAGGCCTGCAAAGAAACTGCGTTTCACAGGCCTCTGTAAGAGATGTTGCCGGTAGGCTGTAAGAGCACTGTGCAGAGCGAGTTGTTTCTTAGCTTCCCAAAGAGCTGGAAGGAAGATGCTTTGGGGCCCAACTCGCCCTCTGGATAGAAGCCTGCACGTTGTGCCTTCCAGCTCTAGGGCAATGTAGCACACGCAGAGCAGAAGTTCTACTTCAGCCAGTTCAGGCCTGCAAAGAAACTGCGTTTCACAGGCATTTGTAAGAGATGTTCCCGGTATGCTGTAAGAGCACTGTGCAGAGCGAGTTGTTTCTTAGCTTCCCAAAGAGCTGGAAGCAAGATGCTTTGGGGCCCAACGCGCCCTTTGGAAAGAAGCCTGCACGTTGTGCCTTTCAGCTGCAGGGCAATGTAGCACACCCAGAGCTGAAGTTCTACTTCAGCTAGGTCAGGCCTGTAAAGAAACTGCGTTTCACAGGCCTTTGTAAGAGATGTTCCCGGTAGGCTGTAAGAGCACTGTGCAGAGCGAGTTGTTTCTTAGCTTCCCAAAGAGCTGGAAGCAAGATGCTTTGGGGCCCAACTCGCCCTTTGGAAAGAAGCCTGCACGTTGTGCGTTTCAGCTGCAGGGCAATGTAGCACACCCAGAGCAGAAGTTCTACTTCAGCCAGATCAGGCCTGCAAAGAAAGTGCGTTTCACAGGCGTTTGTAAGAGATGTTCCCGGTAGGCTGTAAGAGCACTGTGCAGAGCGAGTTGTTTCTTAGCTTCCCAAAGAGCTGGAAGCAAGATGCTTTAGGGCCCAGCTCGCTCTTTTGAAAGAAGCCTGCACGTTGTGCGTTTCAGCTCTAGGGCAATGTAGCACACGCCGAGGAGAAGTTCTACTTCAGCCAGGTCAGGCCTGCCAAGAAACTGCGTTTCACAGGCCTTTGTAAGAGATGTTCCCGGTAGGCTGTAAGAGCACTGTGCAGAGAGAGTTGTTTCTTACCTTCCCAAAGAGCTGGAGGCAAGATGCCTTTGGGCCCAACTCGCCCTTTGGAAAGAAGCCTGCACGTTGTGCCTTTCAGCTCTAGGGCAATGGAGCTCACCCAGAGCAGATGTTCTACTTCAGCCAGATCAGGCCTGCAAAGAAACTGCGTTTCACAGGCCTTTGTAAGAGATGTTACCGGTAGGCTGTAAGAGCACTGTGCAGAGCGAGTTGTTTCTTAGCTTCCCAAAGAGCTGGAAGCAAGATGCTTTGGGCCCGAACTCGCCCGTGGAAAGAAGGCTGCACGTTGTACCTTTCAGCTCGAGGGCAATGTAGCACACCCAGAGCAGAAGTTCTACTTCAGCTAGGTCAGGCCTGTAAAGAAACTGTGTTTCACAGGCCTTTGTAAGAGATGTTCCCAGTAGGCTGTAAGAGCACTGTGCAGAGCGAGTTGTTTCTTAGCTTCCCAAAGAGCTGGAAGCAAGATGCTCTGGGGCCAAAATCGCCCTTTGGAAAGAAGCCTGCATGTTGTGCCTTTCAGCTCTAGGGCATTGTAGCACAAGCTGAGCAGATGTTCTACTTCAACCAGATCAGGCCTGCAAAGAAACTGCGTTTCACAGGCCTTTGTAAGAGATGTTACCGGTAGGCAGTAAGAGCACTGTGGCGAGCGAGTTGTTTCTTAGCTTCCAAAAGCGCTGGAAGCAGGGTGCTTTGGGGCCCAACTCGCCCTTTGGAAAGAAGCCTGCACGTTGTGTCTTTCAGCTCTAGGCAATGTAGCACACCGAGAGCAGAAGTTCTACTTCAGCCAGATCAGGCCTGCAAGGAAACTGCGTTTCACAGGCCTTTGTAAGAGATGTTCCCGGTAGGCTGTAAGAGCACTGTGCAGAGCGAGTTGTTTCTTAGCTTCCCAAAGAGCTGGAAGGAAGATGCTTTGGGGCCCAACTCGCCCTCTGGATAGAAGCCTGCACGTTGTGCCTTCCAGCTCTAGGGCAATGTAGCACACGCAGAGCAGAAGTTCTACTTCAGCCAGTTCAGGCCTGCAAAGAAACTGCGTTTCACAGGCGTTTGTAAGAGATGTTCCCGGTATGCTGTAAGAGCACTGTGCAGAGCGAGTTGTTTCTTAGCTTCCCAAAGAGCTGGAAGCAAGATGCTTTGGGGCCCAACGCGCCCTTTGGAAAGAAGCCTGCACGTTGTGCCTTTCAGCTGCTGGGCAATGTAGCACACCCAGAGCAGAAGTTCTACTTCAGCTAGGTCAGGCCTGTAAAGAAACTGCGTTTCACAGGCCTTTGTAAGAGATGTTGCCGGTAGGCTGTAAGAGCACTGTGCAGAGCGAGTTGTTTCTTAGCTTCCCAAAGAGCTGGAAGCAAGATGCTTTGGGGCCCAACTCGCCCTTTGGAAAGAAGCCTGCACGTTGTGCGTTTCAGCTGCAGGGCAATGTAGCACACCCAGAGCAGAAGTTCTACTTCAGCCAGATCAGGCCTGCAAAGAAAGTGCGTTTCACAGGCGTTTGTAAGAGATGTTCCCGGTAGGCTGTAAGAGCACTGTGCAGAGCGAGCTGTTTCTTAGCTTCCCAAAGAGCTGGAAGCAAGATGGTTTGGGGCCCAACTCGCCATTTGGAAAGAAGCCTGCATGTTGTGCCTTTCAGCTCTAGGGCAATGTAGCTCAGCCAGAGCAGAAGTTCTACTTCAGCCAGATCAGGCCTGCAAAGAAACTGCGTTTCACAGGCCTTTGTAAGAGATGTTCCCGATAGGCTGTAAGAGCACTGTGCAGAGCGAGTTGTTTCTTAGCTTCCCAAAGAGCTGGAAGCAAGATGCTTTGGGGCCCAACTCGCCCTTTGGAAAGAAGCCTGCACGTTGTGCCTTTCAGCTCCAGGGCAATGTAGCTCACCCAGAGCAGAAGTTCTACTTAAGCCAGATCATGCCTGCAAAGAGACTGCATTTCATAGGCCTTTGTAAGAGATGTTCCCGGTAGGCTGTAAGAGCACTGTGCAGAGCGAGTTGTTTCTTAGCTTCCCAAAGACCTGGAAGCAAGATGCTTTGGGTCCCAACTCGCCCTTTGGAAAGAAGCCTGTACGTTGTGCCTTTCAGCTCTAGGGCAATGTAGCTCACCCAGAGCAGAAGTTCTACTTCAGCCACATCAGGCCTGCAAAGAAACTGCGTTTCACAGGCCTTTGTAAGAGATGTTCCCGGTAGGCTGTAAGAGCACTGTGCAGAGCGAGCTGTTTCTTAGCTTCCCATAGAGCTGGAAGCAAGATGCTTTGGGGCCCAACTTGCCCTTTAGAAAGAAGTCTGCACGTTGTCCCTTTCAGCTCTAGGGCAATGGAGCACACCCAGAGCAGATGTTCTACTTCAGCCAGATCAGACCTGCAAAGAAACTGCGTTTCGCCGGCCTTTATAAAAGATGTTCCCGGTAGGCTGTAAGAGCACTGTGCAGAGCGAGCTGTTTCTTAGCTTCCCAGTAGCTGGAAGCAAAATGGTTTGGGGCCCAACACGCCCTTTGGATAGAAGCCTGCACGTTGTGCCTTTCAGCTCTAGGGCAATGTGGCACACGCAGAGCAGAAGTTCTACCTCAGCCAGATCAGATCTGCAAAGAAACTGCGTTTCACAGGCCTTTGTAAGAGAAGTTCCCGGTAGGCTGTAAGAGCACTGTGCAGAGCGAGTTGTTTCTTAGCTTACCAAAGAGCTGGAAGCAAGATGCTTTGGGGCCCAACTCGCCCTCTGGAAAGAAGCCTGCACGTTGTGCCTTTCAGCTCTAGGCAATGTAGGACACCGAGAGCAGAAGTTCTACTTCACCCAGATCACGCCTGCAAAGAAAATGCGTTTCACAGGCCTTTGTAAGAGATGTTCCCGGCAGGCTGTAAGAGCACTGTGCAGAGCGAGTTGTTTCTTAGCTTCCCAAAGAGCTGGAACCAAGATGCTTTGGGGTCCAACTCGCCCTTTGGAAAGAAGCCTGCACGTTGTGCCTTTCAGCTCTAGGGTAATGGAGCACACCAAGAGCAGAAGTTACACTTCAGCCACATCAGGCCTGCAAAGAAATTGCGTTTCACAGGCCTTTGTAAGAGATGTTCCCGGTAGGCTGTAAGAGCACTGTGCAGAGCGAGTTGTTTCTTAGCTTCCCAAAGAGCTGGAAGCAAGATGCTTTGGGGCCCAACTCGCCCTTTGGAAAGAAGCCTGCACGTTGGGCCTTTCAGCTCTAGGGCAATGTAGCACACGCAGACCAGAAGTTCTACTTCAGCCAGATCAGGCCTGCCAAGACACTGCGTTTCACAGGCGTTTGTAAGAGATGTCCCCGGTAGGCTGTAAGAGCACTGTGCAGGGCGAGTTGTTTCTTAGCTTCCCAAAGAGCTGGAAGCAAGATGCTTTGGGGCCCAACTCGCCCTTTGGAAAGAAGCCTGCACGTTGTGCCTTACAGCTCTAGGGCAATGGAGCTCACCCACAGCAGATGTTCTACTACAGCCAGATCAGGCCTGCAAAGAAACTGCGTTTCACAGGCCTTTGTAAGAGATGTTCCCGGTAGGCTATAAGAGCACTGTGCAGAGCGAGTTGTTTCTTAGCTTCCCAAAGAGCTGGAAGCAAGATGCTTTAGGGCCCAGCTCGCTCTTTTGAAAGAAGCCTGCACGTTGTGCGTTTCAGCTCTAGGGCAATGTAGCACACGCCAAGGAGAAGTTCTACTTCAGCCAGATCAGGCCTGCAAAGAAACTGCGTTTCACAGGCCTTTGTAAGAGATGTTCCCAGTAGGCTGTAAGAGCACTGTGCAGAGCGAGTTGTTTCTTAGCTTCCAAAAGCGCTGGAAGCAGGGTGCTTTGGGGCCCAACTCGCCCTTTGGAAAGAAGCCTGCACGTTGTGTCTTTCAGCTCTAGGCAATGTAGCACACCGAGAGCAGAAGTTCTACTTCAGCCAGATCAGGCCTGCAAGGAAACTGCGTTTCACAGGCCTTTGTAAGAGATGTTCCCGGTAGGCTGTAAGAGCACTGTGCAGAGCGAGTTGTTTCTTAGCTTCCCAAAGAGCTGGAAGGAAGATGCTTTGGGGCCCAACTCGCCCTCTGGATAGAAGCCTGCACGTTGTGCCTTCCAGCTCTAGGGCAATGTAGCACACGCAGAGCAGAAGTTCTACTTCAGCCAGTTCAGGCCTGCAAAGAAACTGCGTTTCACAGGCGTTTGTAAGAGATGTTCCCGGTATGCTGTAAGAGCACTGTGCAGAGCGAGTTGTTTCTTAGCTTCCCAAAGAGCTGGAAGCAAGATGCTTTGGGGCCCAACGCGCCCTTTGGAAAGAAGCCTGCACGTTGTGCCTTTCAGCTGCAGGGCAATGTAGCACACCCAGAGCAGAAGTTCTACTTCAGCTAGGTCAGGCCTGTAAAGAAACTGCGTTTCACAGGCCTTTGTAAGAGATGTTGCCGGTAGGCTGTAAGAGCACTGTGCAGAGCGAGTTGTTTCTTAGCTTCCCAAAGAGCTGGAAGCAAGATGCTTTGGGGCCCAACTCGCCCTTTGGAAAGAAGCCTGCACGTTGTGCGTTTCAGCTGCAGGGCAATGTAGCACACCCAGAGCAGAAGTTCTACTTCAGCCAGATCAGGCCTGCAAAGAAAGTGCGTTTCACAGGCGTTTGTAAGAGATGTTCCCGGTAGGCTGTAAGAGCACTGTGCAGAGCGAGCTGTTTCTTAGCTTCCCAAAGAGCTGGAAGCAAGATGGTTTGGGGCCCAACTCGCCATTTGGAAAGAAGCCTGCATGTTGTGCCTTTCAGCTCTAGGGCAATGTAGCTCAGCCAGAGCAGAAGTTCTACTTCAGCCAGATCAGGCCTGCAAAGAAACTGCGTTTCACAGGCCTTTGTAAGAGATGTTCCCGATAGGCTGTAAGAGCACTGTGCAGAGCGAGTTGTTTCTTAGCTTCCCAAAGAGCTGGAAGCAAGATGCTTTGGGGCCCAACTCGCCCTTTGGAAAGAAGCCTGCACGTTGTGCCTTTCAGCTCCAGGGCAATGTAGCTCACCCAGAGCAGAAGTTCTACTTAAGCCAGATCATGCCTGCAAAGAGACTGCATTTCATAGGCCTTTGTAAGAGATGTTCCCGGTAGGCTGTAAGAGCACTGTGCAGAGCGAGTTGTTTCTTAGCTTCCCAAAGACCTGGAAGCAAGATGCTTTGGGTCCCAACTCGCCCTTTGGAAAGAAGCCTGTACGTTGTGCCTTTCAGCTCTAGGGCAATGTAGCTCACCCAGAGCAGAAGTTCTACTTCAGCCACATCAGGCCTGCAAAGAAACTGCGTTTCACAGGCCTTTGTAAGAGATGTTCCCGGTAGGCTGTAAGAGCACTGTGCAGAGCGAGCTGTTTCTTAGCTTCCCATAGAGCTGGAAGCAAGATGCTTTGGGGCCCAACTCGCCCTTTGGAAAGAAGCCTGCACGTTGTGCCTTTCAGCTGCAGGGCAATGGAGCTCACCCAGAGCAGAAGTTCTACTTCAGCCAGATCAGGCCTGCAAAGAAACTGCGTTTCACAGGCCTTTGTAAGAGATGTTCCCAGTAGGCTGTAAGAGCACTGTGCAGAGCGAGTCGTTTCTTAGCTTCCCAAAGAGCTGGAAGCAAGATGCTTTAGGGCCCAGCACGCTCTTTTGAAAGAAGATTGCACGTTGTGCGTTTCAGCTCTAGGGCAATGTAGCACACCGAGAGCAGAAGTTCTACTTCAGCCAGATCAGGCCTGCAAAGAAACTGCGTTTCACAGGCCTTTGTAAGAGATGTTCCCGGTAGGCTGTAAGAGCACTGTGCAGAGCGAGTTGTTTCTTAGCTTCCCAAAGAGCTGGAAGCAAGATGCTTTGCAGCCCAACTCGCCCTTTGAAAAGAAGCCTGCATGTTGTGCCTTTCAGCTCTAGGGCAATGTAGCACACCCAGAGCAGAAGTTCAACTTCAGCCAGATCGGGCCTGCAAAGAAACTGCGTTTCACAGGCCTTTGTAACAGATGTTGCCGGTAGGCTGTAAGAGCACTGTGCAGAGCGAGTTGTTTCTTAGCTTCCCAAAGAGCTGGAAGCAAGATGCTTTGGGGCCCAACTCGCCCTTTGGAAAGAAGCCTGCACGTTGTGCCTTTCAGCTGCAGGGCAATGTAGCACACCCAGAGCAGAAGTTCTACTTCAGCTAGGTCAGGCCTGTAAAGAAACTGCGTTTCACAGGCCTTTGTAAGAGATGTTCCCGGTAGTCTGTAAGAGCACTGTGCATGGCGAGTTGTTTCTTAGCTTCCCAAAGAGCTGGAAGCAAGATGCTTTGCGGCCCAACTCGCCCTTTGGAAAGAAGACTGCACGTTGTGCCTTTCAGCTCTAGGGCAATGTAGCACACCCAGAGCAGAAGTTCTACTTCAGCCAGATCAGGCCTGCAAAGAAAGTGCGTTTCACAGGCGTTTGTAAGAGATGTTCCCGGTCGGCTGTAAGAGCACTGTGCAGAGCGAGTTGTTTCTTAGCTTCCCAAAGAGCTGGAAGCAAGATGCTTTGGGGCCCAACTCGCCCTTTGGAAAGAAGCCTGCATGTTGTGCCTTTCAGCTCTAGGGCATTGCAGCACAAGCTGAGCAGATGTTCTACTTCAGCCAGATCAGGCCTGCAAAGAAACTGCGTTTCACAGGCCTTTGTAAGAGATGTTCCCGGTAGGCTGTAAGAGCACTGTGGAGAGCGAGTTATATCTTAGCTTCCAAAAGAGCTGGAAGCAAGATGCTTTGGGGCCCAACTCGCCCTTTTGTAAAGAAGCCTGCACGTTGTGCCTTTCAGCTCGGGGCAATATAGCACACCCAGAGCAGAAGTTCTACTTCAGACAGATCATGCCTGCAAAGAAAGTGCGTTTCACAGGCTTTTGTAAGAGATGTTCCCGGTAGGTTGTAAGAGCACTGTGCAGAGCGAGTTGTTTCTTAGCTTCCCAAAGAGCTGGAAGCAAGATGCTTTGCGGACCAACTCGCCCCTTGGAAAGAAGCCTGCACGTTGTGCCTTTCAGCACTAGGGCAATGTAGCACACGCAGAGCAGAAGTTCAACTTCAGCCAGATCGGGCCTGCAAAGAAACTGCGTTTCACAGGCCTTTGTAAGAGATGTTCCCGGTAGGCTGTAAGAGCACTGTGCAGAGCGAGTTGTTTCTTAGCTTCCCAAAGAGCTGGAAGCAAGATGCTTTGGGGCCCAACTCGCCCTTTGGAAAGAAGCCTGCACGTTGTGCCTTTCAGCTCTAGGGCAATGGAGCTCACCCAGAGCAGATGATCTACTTCAGCCAGATCAGGCCTGCAAAGAAACTGCGTTTCACAGGCCTTTGTAAGAGATGTTGCCGGTAGGCTGTAAGAGCACTGTGCAGAGCGAGTTGTTTCTTAGCTTCCCAAAGAGCTGGAAGCAAGATGCTTTGGGCCCGAACTCGCCCGTGGAAAGAAGGCTGCACGTTGTACCTTTCAGCTCGAGGGCAATGTAGCACACCCAGAGCAGAAGTTCTACTTCAGCTAGGTCAGGCCTGTAAAGAAACTGCGTTTCACAGGCCTTTGTAAGAGATGTTGCCGGTAGGCTGTAAGAGCACTGTGCAGAGCGAGTTGTTTCTTAGCTTCCCAAAGAGCTGGAAGCAAGATGCTCTGGGGCCAAAATCGCCCTTTGGAAAGAAGCCTGCATGTTGTGCCTTTCAGCTCTAGGGCATTGTAGCACAAGCTGAGCAGATGTTCTACTTCAACCAGATCAGGCCTGCAAAGAAACTGCGTTTCACAGGCCTTTGTAAGAGATGTTCCCGGTAGGCAGTAAGAGCACTGTGGCGAGCGAGTTGTTTCTTAGCTTCCAAAAGAGCTGGAAGCAGGGTGCTTTGGGGCCCAACTCGCCCTTTGGAAAGAAGCCTGCACGTTGTGTCTTTCAGCTCTAGGCAATGTAGCACACCGAGAGCAGAAGTTCTACTTCAGCCAGATCAGGCCTGCAAGGAAACTGCGTTTCAAAGGCCTTTGTAAGAGATGTTCCCGGTAGGCTGTAAGAGCACTGTGCAGAGCGAGTTGTTTTTTAGCTTCCCAAAGAGCTGGAAGCAAGATGCTTTGGGGCCCAACTCGCCCTCTGGATAGAAGCCTGCACGTTGGGCCTTTCAGCTCTAGGGCAATGTAGCACACGCAGAGCAGAAGTTCTACTTCAGCCAGATCGGGCCTGCAAAGCAACTGCGTTTCACAGGCCTTTGTAAGAGATGTTCCCGGTAGGCTGTAAGAGCACTGTGCAGAGCGAGTTGTTTCTTAGCTTCCCAAAGAGCTGGAAGCAAAATGGTTTGGGGCCCAACTCGCCCTTTGAAAAGAAGCCTGCACGTTGTGCCTTTCAGCTGCAGGGCAATGTAGCACATCCAGAGCAGAAGTTCTTCTTCAGCCAGATCAGACCTGCAAAGAAACTGCGTTTCACACGGCTCTGTAAGAGATGTTCCCGGTAGGCTGTAAGAGCACAGTGCAGAGCGAGTTGTTTCTTAGCTTCCGAAAGAGCTGGAAGCAAGATGCTTTGGGGCCCAACACGCCCTTTGGAAAGAAGCCTGCACATTGTGCCTTTCAGCTCGAGGGCAATGGAGCTCACCCAGAGCAGATGTTCTACTTCAGCCAGATCAGGCCTGCAAAGAAACTGCGTTTCACAGGCCTCTGTAAGAGATGTTGCCGGTAGGCTGTAAGAGCACTGTGCAGAGCGAGTTGTTTCTTAGCTTCCCAAAGAGCTGGAAGGAAGATGCTTTGGGGCCCAACTCGCCCTCTGGATAGAAGCCTGCACGTTGTGCCTTCCAGCTCTAGGGCAATGTAGCACACGCAGAGCAGAAGTTCTACTTCAGCCAGTTCAGGCCTGCAAAGAAACTGCGTTTCACAGGCATTTGTAAGAGATGTTCCCGGTATGCTGTAAGAGCACTGTGCAGAGCGAGTTGTTTCTTAGCTTCCCAAAGAGCTGGAAGCAAGATGCTTTGGGGCCCAACGCGCCCTTTGGAAAGAAGCCTGCACGTTGTGCCTTTCAGCTGCAGGGCAATGTAGCACACCCAGAGCTGAAGTTCTACTTCAGCTAGGTCAGGCCTGTAAAGAAACTGCGTTTCACAGGCCTTTGTAAGAGATGTTGCCGGTAGGCTGTAAGAGCACTGTGCAGAGCGAGTTGTTTCTTAGCTTCCCAAAGAGCTGGAAGCAAGATGCTTTGGGGCCCAACTCGCCCTTTGGAAAGAAGCCTGCACGTTGTGCGTTTCAGCTGCAGGGCAATGTAGCACACCCAGAGCAGAAGTTCTACTTCAGCCAGATCAGGCCTGCAAAGAAAGTGCGTTTCACAGGCGTTTGTAAGAGATGTTCCCGGTAGGCTGCAAGAGCACTGTGCAGAGCGAGTTGTTTCTTAGCTTCCCAAAGAGCTGGAAGCAAGATGCTCTGGGGCCCAGCTCGCTCTTTTGAAAGAAGCCTACACGTTGTGCGTTTCATCTCTAGGGCAATGTAGCACACGCCGAGGAGAAGTTCTACTTCAGCCAGATCAGGCCTGCAAAGAAACTGCGTTTCACAGGCCTTTGTAAGAGATGTTCCCGGTAGGCTGTAAGAGCACTGTGCAGAGCGAGCTGTTTCTTAGCTTCCCAAAGAGCTGTAAGCAAGATGGTTTGGGGCCCAACTCGCCATTTGGAAAGAAGCCTGCATGTTGTACCTTTCAGCTCTAGAGCAATGTAGCTCAGCCAGAGCAGAAGTTCTACTTCAGCCAGATCAGGCCTGCAAAGAAACTGCGTTTCACAGGCCTTTGTAAGAGATGTTCCCGATAGGCTGTAAGAGCACTGTGCAGAGCGAGTTGTTTCTTAGCTTCCCAAAGAGCTGGAAGCAAGATGCTTTGGGGCCCAACTCGACCTTTGCAAAGAAGCCTGCACGTTGTGCCTTTCAGCTCCAGGGCAATGTAGCTCACCCAGAGCAGAAGTTCTACTTCAGCCAGATCATGCCTGCAAAGAAACTGCATTTCATAGGCCTTTGTAAGAGATGTTCCCGGTAGGCTGTAAGAGCACTGTGCAGAGCGAGTTGTTTCTTAGCTTCCCAAAGACCTGGAAGCAAGATGCTTTGGGTCCCAACTCGCCCTTTGGAAAGAAGCCTGTACGTTGTGCCTTTCAGCTCTAGGGCAATGTAGCTCACCCAGAGCAGAAGTTCTACTTCAGCCACATCAGGCCTGCAAAGAAACTGCGTTTCACAGTCCTTTGTAAGAGATGTTCCCGGTAGGCTGTAAGAGCACTGTGCAGAGCGAGCTGTTTCTTAGCTTCCCATAGAGCTGGAAGCAAGATGCTTTGGGGCCCAACTCGCCCTTTGGAAAGAAGCCTGCACGTTGTGCCTTTCAGCTGCAGGGCAATGGAGCTCACCCAGAGCAGAAGTTCTACTTCAGCCAGATCAGGCCTGCAAAGAAACTGCGTTTCACAGGCCTTTGTAAGAGATGTTCCCAGTAGGCTGTAAGAGCACTGTGCAGAGCGAGTCGTTTTAGCTTCCCAAAGAGCTGGAAGCAAGATGCTTTAGGGCCCAGCACGCTCTTTTGAAAGAAGATTGCACGTTGTGCGTTTCAGCTCTAGGGCAATGTAGCACACCGAGAGCAGAAGTTCTACTTCAGCCAGATCAGGCCTGCAAAGAAACTGCGTTTCACAGGCCTTTGTAAGAGATGTTCCCGGTAGGCTGTAAGAGCACTGTGCAGAGCGAGTTGTTTCTTAGCTTCCCAAAGAGCTGGAAGCAAGATGCTTTGCAGCCCAACTCGCCCTTTGGAAAGAAGCCTGCATGTTGTGCCTTTCAGCTCTAGGGCAATGTAGCACACCCAGAGCAGAAGTTCAACTTCAGCCAGATCGGGCCTGCAAAGAAACTGCGTTTCACAGGCCTTTGTAACAGATGTTGCCGGTAGGCTGTAAGAGCACTGTGCAGAGCGAGTTGTTTCTTAGCTTCCCAAAGAGCTGGAAGCAAGATGCTTTGGGGCCCAACTCGCCCTTTGGAAAGAAGCCTGCACGTTGTGCCTTTCAGCTGCAGGGCAATGTAGCACACCCAGAGCAGAAGTTCTACTTCAGCTAGGTCAGGCCTGTAAAGAAACTGCGTTTCACAGGCCTTTGTAAGAGATGTTCCCGGTAGTCTGTAAGAGCACTGTGCATGGCGAGTTGTTTCTTAGCTTCCCAAAGAGCTGGAAGCAAGATGCTTTGCGGCCCAACTCGCCCTTTGGAAAGAAGACTGCACGTTGTGCCTTTCAGCTCTAGGGCAATGTAGCACACCCAGAGCAGAAGTTCTACTTCAGCCAGATCAGGCCTGCAAAGAAAGTGCGTTTCACAGGCGTTTGTAAGAGATGTTCCCGGTCGGCTGTAAGAGCACTGTGCAGAGCGAGTTGTTTCTTAGCTTCCCAAAGAGCTGGAAGCAAGATGTTTTGGGGCCCAACTCGCCCTTTGGAAAGAAGCCTGCATGTTGTGCCTTTCAGCTCTAGGGCATTGCAGCACAAGCTGAGCAGATGTTCTACTTCAGCCAGATCAGGCCTGCAAAGAAACTGCGTTTCACAGGCCTTTGTAAGAGATGTTCCCGGTAGGCTGTAAGAGCACTGTGGAGAGCGAGTTATATCTTACCTTCCAAAAGAGCTGGAAGCAAGATGCTTTGGGGCCCAACTCGCCCTTTTGTAAAGAAGCCTGCACGTTGTGCCTTTCAGCTCGGGGCAATATAGCACACCCAGAGCAGAAGTTCTACTTCAGACAGATCATGCCTGCAAAGAAAGTGCGTTTCACAGGCTTTTGTAAGAGATGTTCCCGGTAGGTTGTAAGAGCACTGTGCAGAGCGAGTTGTTTCTTAGCTTCCCAAAGAGCTGGAAGCAAGATGCTTTGCGGACCAACTCGCCCCTTGGAAAGAAGCCTGCACATTGTGCCTTTCAGCGCTAGGGCAATGTAGCACACGCAGAGCAGAAGTTCAACTTCAGCCAGATCGGGCCTGCAAAGAAACTGCGTTTCACAGGCCTTTGTAAGAGATGTTCCCGGTAGGCTGTAAGAGCACTGTGCAGAGCGAGTTGTTTCTTAGCTTCCCAAAGAGCTGGAAGCAAGATGCTTTGGGGCCCAACTCGCCCTTTGGAAAGAAGCCTGCACGTTGTGCCTTTCAGCTCTAGGGCAATGGAGCTCACCCAGAGCAGATGTTCTACTTCAGCCAGATCAGGCCTGCAAAGAAACTGCGTTTCACAGGCCTTTGTAAGAGATGTTGCCGGTAGGCTGTAAGAGCACTGTGCAGAGCGAGTTGTTTCTTAGCTTCCCAAAGAGCTGGAAGCAAGATGCTTTGGGCCCGAACTCGCCCGTGGAAAGAAGGCTGCACGTTGCACCTTTCAGCTCGAGGGCAATGTAGCACACCCAGAGCAGAAGTTCTACTTCAGCTAGGTCAGGCCTGTAAAGAAACTGCGTTTCACAGGCCTTTGTAAGAGATGTTCCCGGTAGGCTGTAAGAGCACTGCGCAAAGCGAGTTGTTTCTTAGCTTCCCAAAGAGCTGGAAGCAAGATGCTTTGGGGCCCAACTCGCCCTTTGGAAAGAAGCCTGGACGTTTTGCCTTTCAGCTCTAGGGCAATGTAACACACACAGAGCAGAAGTTCTACTTCAGCCAGATCAGGCCTGCAAAGAAACTGCGTTTCACAGGCCTTTGTAAGAGATGTTCCCGGTAGGCTGTAAGAGCACTGTGCAGAGCGAGTTGTTTCTTAGCTTCCCAAAGAGCTGGAAGCAAGATGCTTTGGGGCCCAACTCGCCCTTTGGAAAGAAGGCTGCACGTTGTGCCTTTCATCTCTAGGGCAATGGAGCTCACCCAGAGCAGATGTTCTACTTCAGCCACATCAGGCCTGCAAAGAAACTGCGTTTCACAGGCCTTTGCAAGAGATGTTGCCGGTAGGCTGTAAGAGCACTGTGCAGAGCGAGTTGTTTCTTAGCTTCCCAAAGAGCTGGAAGCAAGATAGTTTGGGGCCCAACTCGCCCTTTGGAAAGAAGGCTGCACATTGTGCCTTTCAGCTCTAGGCCAATGTAGCACACCCAGAGCAGAAGTTCTACTTCAGCTAGGTCAGGCCTGCAAAGAAAGTGCGTTTCACAGGCCTTTGTAAGAGATGTTCCCGGTAGGCTGTAAGAGCACTGTGCAGAGCGCGTTGTTTCTTAGCTTCCCAAAGAGCTGGAAGCAAGATGCTTTAGGGCCCAGCTCGCTCTTTTGAAAGAAGCCTGCACGTTGTGCGTTTCAGCTCTAGGGCAATGTAGCACACGCCGAGGAGAAGTTCTACTTCAGCCAGATCAGGCCTGCAAAGAAACTGCGTTTCACAGGCCTTTGTAAGAGATGTGCCCGGTAGGCTGTAAGAGCACTGTGCAGAGCGAGCTGTTTCTCAGCTTCCCAAAGAGCTGGAAGCAAGATGGTTTGGGGCCCAACTCGCCCTTTGGAAAGAAGCCTGCATGTTGTTCCTTTCAGCTCTAGGGCAATGTAGCTCACCCAGAGCAGAAGTTCTACTTCAGCCAGATCAGGCCTGCAAAGAAACTGCGTTTCACAGGCCTTTGTAAGAGATGTTCCCGGTAGGCTGTAAGAGCACTGTGCAGAGCGAGTTGTTTCTTAGCTTCCCAAAGAGCTGGAAGCAAGATGCTTTGGGGTCCAACTCGCCCTTTTCAAAGAAGCCTGCATGTTGTTCCTTTCAGCAATAGGGCATTGCAGCACAAGCTGAGCAGATGTTCTACTTCAGCCAGATCAGGCCTGCAAAGAAACTGCGTTTCACAGGCCTTTGTAAGATATGTTCCCGGTAGGCTGTAAGAGCACTGTGGAGAGCGAGTTATATCTTAGCTTCCAAAAGAGCTGGAAGCAAGATGCTTTGGGGCCCAACTCGCCCTTTTGTAAAGAAGCCTGCACGTTGTGCCTTTCAGCTCGGGGCAATATAGCACACCCAGAGCTGAAGTTCTACTTCAGCTAGGTCAGGCCTGTAAAGAAACTGCCTTTCACAGGCCTTTGTAAGAGATGTTCCCAGTAGGCTGTAAGAGCACTGTGCAGAGCGAGTTGTTTCTTAGCTTCCCAAAGAGCTGGAAGCAAGATGCTCTGGGGCCAAAATCGCCCTTTGGAAAGAAGCCTGCATGTTGTGCCTTTCAGCTCTAGGGCATTGTAGCACAAGCTGAGCAGATGTTCTACTTCAACCAGATCAGGCCTGCAAAGAAACTGCGTTTCACAGGCCTTTGTAAGAGATGTTCCCGGTAGGCAGTAAGAGCACTGTGGCGAGCGAGTTGTTTCTTAGCTTCCAAAAGAGCTGGAAGCAGGGTGCTTTGGGGCCCAACTCGCCCTTTGGAAAGAAGCCTGCACGTTGTGTCTTACAGCTCTAGGCAATGTAGCACACCGAGAGCAGAAGTTCTACTTCAGCCAGATCAGGCCTGCAAAGAAACTGCGTTTCACAGGCCTTTGTAAGAGATGTTCCCGGTAGGCTGTAAGAGCACTGTGCAGAGCGAGTTGTTTCTTAGCTTCCCAAAGAGCTGGAAGCAAGATGTTTTGGGGCCCAACTCGCCCTTTGGAAAGAAGCCTGCACGTTGTGCCTTCCAGCTCTAGGGCAATGTGGCACACGCAGAGCAGAAGTTCTACTTCAGCCAGATCAGGTCTGCAAAGAAACTGCGTTTCACAGGCCTTTGTAAGAGATGTTCCCGGTAGGCTGTAAGAGCACTGTGCAGAGCGAGTTGTTTCTTAGCTTCCCAAAGAGCTGGAAGCAAGATGCTTTGGGGCCCAACTTGCCCTTTAGAAAGAAGTCTGCACGTTGTCCCTTTCAGCTCTAGGGCAATGGAGCACACCCAGAGCAGATGTTCTACTTCAGCCAGATCAGACCTGCAAAGAAACTGCGTTTCGCCGGCCTTTGTAAGAGATGTTCCCGGTAGGCTGTAAGAGCACTGTGCAGAGCGAGCTGTTTCTTAGCTTCCCAGTAGCTGGAAGCAAAATGGTTTGGGGCCCAACACGCCCTTTGGATAGAAGCCTTCACGTTGTGCCTTTCAGCTCTAGGGCAATGTGGCACACGCAGAGCAGAAGTTCTACCTCAGCCAGATCAGATCTGCAAAGAAACTGCGTTTCACAGGCCTTTGTAAGAGAAGTTCCCAGTAGGCTGTAAGAGCACTGTGCAGAGCGAGTTGTTTCTTAGCTTACCAAAGAGCTGGAAGCAAGATGCTTTGGGGCCCAACTCGCCCTCTGTAAAGAAGCCTGCACGTTGTGCATTTCAGCTCTAGGCAATGTAGCACACCGAGAGCAGAAGTTCTACTTCACCCAGATCACGCCTGCAAAGAAAATGCGTTTCACAGGCCTTTGTAAGAGATGTTCCCGGCAGGCTGTAAGAGCACTGTGCAGAGCGAGTTGTTTCTTAGCTTCCCAAAGAGCTGGAACCAAGATGCTTTGGGGTCCAACTCGCCCTTTGGAAAGAAGCCTGCACGTTGTGCCTTTCAGCTCTAGGGTAATGGAGCACACCAAGAGCAGAAGTTACACTTCAGCCACATCAGGCCTGCAAAGAAACTGCGTTTCACAGGCCATTGTAAGAGATGTTCCCGGTAGGCTGTCAGAGCACTGTGCAGAGCGAGTTGTTTCTTAGCTTCCCAAAGAGCTGGAAGGAAGATGCTTTGGGGCCCAACTCGCCCTTTGGAAAGAAGCCTGCACGTTGGGCCTTTCAGCTCTAGGGCAATGTAGCACACGCAGACCAGAAGTTCTACTTCAGCCAGATCAGGCCTGCCAAGACACTGCGTTTCACAGGCGTTTGTAAGAGATGTCCCCGGTAGGCTGTAAGAGCACTGTGCAGGGCGAGTTGTTTCTTAGCTTCCCAAAGAGCTGGAAGCAAGATGCTTTGGGGCCCAACTCGCCCTCTGGATAGAAGCCTGCACGTTGTGCCTTACAGCTCTAGGGCAATGGAGCTCACCCACAGCAGATGTTCTACTACAGCCAGATCAGGCCTGCAAAGAAACTGCGTTTCACAGGCCTTTGTAAGAGAAGTTCCCGGTAGGCTGTAAGAGCACTGTGCAGAGCGAGTTGTTTCTTAGCTTCCCAAAGAGCTGGAAGCAAGATGCTTTAGGGCCCAGCTCGCTCTTTTGAAAGAAGCCTGCACGTTGTGCGTTTCAGCTCTAGGGCAATGTAGCACACGCCAAGGAGAAGTTCTACTTCAGCTAGATCAGGCCTGCAAAGAAACTGCGTTTCACAGGCCTTTGTAAGAGATGTTCCCAGTAGGCTGTAAGAGCACTGTGCAGAGCGAGTTGTTTCTTAGCTTCTCAAAGAGCTGGAAGCAAGGTGCTTTGGGGCCCAACTCGCCCTTTGGAAAGAAGCCTGCACGTTGTGCCTTTCAGCTCTAGGTTAATGTAGCACACGCAGAGCACATGTTCTACTTCAGCCAGATGAGGCCTGCAAAGAAACTGCGTTTCACAGGCCTTTGTAAGAGATGTTCCCGGTAGGCTGTAAGAGCACTGTGCAGAGCGAGTTGTTTCTTAGCTTCCCAAAGAGCTGGAAGCAAGATGCTTTAGGGCCCAGCTCGCTCTTTTGAAAGAAGCCTGCACGTTGTGCGTTTCAGCTCTAGGGCAATGTAGCACACGCCGAGGAGAAGTTCTACTTCAGCCAGGTCAGGCCTGCCAAGAAACTGCGTTTCACAGGCCTTTGTAAGAGATGTTCCCGGTAGGCTGTAAGAGCACTGTGCAGAGAGAGTTGTTTCTTAGCTTCCCAAAGAGCTGGAGGCAAGATGCCTTTGGGCCCAACTCGCCCTTTGGAAAGAAGCCTGCTCGTTGTGCCTTTCAGCTCTAGGGCAATGTAGCACACGCAGAGCAGAAGTTCTACTTCAGCCACATCAGGCCTGCAAAGAAACTACGTTTCACCGGCCTTTGTAAGAGATGTTCCCGGTAGGCTGTAAGAGCACTATGCAGAGCGAGCTGTTTCTTAGCTTCCCAGGAGCTGGAAGCAAAATGGTTTGGGGCCCAACTCACCATTTGGAAAGAAGCCTGCACTTTGTGCCTTTCAGCTCTAGGGCAATGGAGCACACCCAGATCAGAAGTTCTACTTCAGCCAGATCAGGCCTGCAAAGAAACTGCGTTTCACCGGCCTTTGTAAGAGATGTTCCCGGTAGGCTGTAAGAGCACTGTGCAGAGCGAGTTGTTTCTTAGCTTCACCAAGAGCTGGAAGCAAGATGTTTTGGGGCCCAACTCGCCCTTTGGAAAGAAGCCTGCACGTTGTGCCTTTCAGCTCGAGGGCAATGTAGCACACCCAGAGCAGAAGTTCTACTTCAGCTAGGGCAGGCCTGTAAAGAAACTGCGTTTCACAGGCCTTTGTAAGAGATGTTCCCGGTAGGCTGTAAGAGCACTGTGCAGAGCGAGTTGTTTCTTAGCTTCCCAAAGAGCTGTTAGCAAGATGCTTTAGGGCCCAGCTCGCTCTTTTGAAAGAAGCCTGCACGTTGTGCGTTTCAGCTCTAGGGCAATGTAGCACACGCAGAGCAGAAGTTCTACTTCAGCCAGATCAGGCCTGCAAAGAAACTGCGTTTCACAAGCCTTTGTAAGAGATGTTCCCGGTAGGCTGTAAGAGCACTGTGCAGAGCGAGTTGTTTCTTAGCTTCCCAAAGAGCTGGAAGCAAGATGCTTTGGGGCCCAACTCGCCCTTTGGAAAGAAGCCTGCACGTTGTGCCTTTCAGCTCTAGGGCAAAGTAGCACACGCAGAGCAGAAGTTCTACTTCAGCCACATCAGGCCTGCAAAGAAACTGCGTTTCACAGGCCTTTGTAAGAGATGTTCCCGGTAGGCTGTAAGAGCACTGTGCAGAGCGAGTTGTTTCTTAGCTTCCCAAAGAGCTGGAAGCAAGATGCTTTGGGGCCCAACTCGCCCTTTGGAAAGAAGCCTGCACGTTGGGGCTTTCAGCTCTAGGGCAATGGAGCTCACCTAGATCAGATGTTCTACTTCAGCCAGATCAGGCCTGCAAAGAAACTGCGTTTCACAGGCCTTTGTAAGAGATGTTGCCGGTAGGCTGTAAGAGCACTGTGCAGAGCGAGTTGTTTCTTAGCTTCCCAAAGAGCTGGAAGCAAGATGCTTTGGGGCCCAACTCGCCCTTTGGAAAGAAGCCTGCACGTTGGGCCTTTCAGCTGTAGGGCAATGTAGCACACCCAGAGCAGAAGTTCTACTTCAGCCAGATCAGGCCTGCAAAGAAGCTGCGTTTCACAGGCCTTTGTAAGAGATGTTCCCGGTAGGCTGTAAGAGCACTGTGCAGAGCGAGTTGTTTGTTAGCTTCCCAAAGAGCTGGAAGCAAGATGCTTTGGGGCCCAACTCGCCCTTTGGAAAGAAGCCTGCACGTTGTGCCTTCCAGCTCTAGGGCAATGTAGCACACGCAGAGCAGAAGTTCAACTTCAGCCAGATCGGGCCTGCAAAGAAACTGCGTTTCACAGGCCTTTGTAAGAGATGTTCCCGGTAGGCTGTAAGAGCACTGTGCAGAGCGAGTTGTTTCTTAGCTTCCCAAAGAGCTGGAAGCAAGATGCTTTGGGGCCCAACTCACCCTTTAGAAAGAAGTCTGCACGTTGTCCCTTTCACCTCTAGGGCAATGGAGCACACCCAGAGCAGAAGTTCTACTTCAGCCAGATCAGGCCTGCAAAGAAAATGCGTTTCGCCGGCCTTTGTAAGAGATGTTCCCGGTAGGCTGTAAGAGCACTGTGCAGAGCGAGTTGTTTCTTAGCTTCCCAAAGAGCTGGAAGCAAGATTCTTTGGGGCCCAACTCGCCCTTTGGAAAGAAGGCTGCACGTTGTGCCTTTCAGCTCGAGGGCAATGTAGCACACCCAGAGCAGAAGTTCTACTTCAGCTAGGTCAGGCCTGTAAAGAAACTGCGTTTCACAGGCCTTTGTAAGAGATGTTGCCGGTAGGCTGTAAGAGCACTGTGCAGAGCGAGTTGTTTCTTAGCTTCCCAAAGAGCTGGAAGCAAGATGCTTTAGGGCCCAGCTCGCTCTTTTGAAAGAAGACTGCACGTTGTGCATTTCAGCTCTAGGGCAATGTAGCACACGCCGAGGAGAAGTTCTACTTCAGCCAGATCAGGCCTGCCAAGAAACTGCGTTTCACAGGCCTTTGTAAGAGATGTTCCCGGTAGGCTGTAAGAGCACTGTGCAGAGCGAGTTGTTTCTTAGCTTCCCAAAGAGCTGGAAGCAAGATGCTTTGGGGCCCAAATCGCCCTTTGGAAAGAAGCCTGCATGTTGTGCCTTTCAGCTCTAGGGCATTGCAGCACAAGCTGAGCAGATGTTCTACTTCAGCCAGATCAGGCCTGCAAAGAAACTGCGTTTCACAGGCCTTTGTAAGAGATGTTCCCGGTAGGCTGTAAGAGCACTGTGCAAAGCGAGTTGTTTCTTAGCTTCCCAAAGAGCTGGAAGCAAGATGCTTTGGGGCCCAACTCGCCCTTTGGAAAGAAGCCTGCACGTTGGGCCTTTCAGCTCTAGGGCAATGGAGCTCACCTAGATCAGATGTTCTACTTCAGCCAGATCAGGCCTGCAAAGAAACTGCGTTTCACAGGCCTTTGTAAGAGATGTTGCCGGTAGGCTGTAAGAGCACTGTGCAGAGCGAGTTGTTTCTTAGCTTCCCAAAGAGCTGGAAGCAAGATGCTTTGGGGCCCAACTCGCCCTTTGGAAAGAAGCCTGCATGTTGTGCCTTTCAGCTCTAGGGCATTGTAGCACAAGCTGAGCAGATGTTCTACTTCAGCCAGATCAGGCCTGCAAAGAAACTGCGTTTCACAGGCCTTTGTAAGAGATGTTCCCGGTAGGCTGTAAGAGCACTGTGCAGAGCGAGTTGTTTCTTAGCTTCCCAAACAGCTGGAAGCAAGATGCTTTGGGGCCCAACTCGCCCTTTGGAAAGAAGCCTGCACGTTGTGCCTTTCAGCTCTAGGGCAATGTAGCTCACCCAGAGCAGAAGTTCTACTTCAGCCAGATCAGGCCTGCAAAGAAACTGCGTTTCACAGGCCCTTGTAAGAGATGTTCCCGGTAGGCTGTAAGAGCACTGTGCAGAGCGAGATGTTTCTTAGCTTCCCAAAGAGCTGGAAGCAAGATGCTTTGGGGCCCAACTCGCCCTTTGGAAAGAAGCCTGCACGTTGTGCCTTTCAGCTCTAGGGCAATGTAGCACACGCAGAGCAGAAGTTCTACTTCAGCCAGATCAGGCCTGCCAAGACACTGCGTTTCACAGGCCTTTGTAAGAGATGTCCCCGGTAGGCTGTAAGAGCACTGTGCAGAGCGAGTTGTTTCTTAGCTTCCCAAAGAGCTGGAAGCAAGATGCTTTGGGGCCCAACTCGCCCTTTGGAAAGAAGCCTGCACTTTGTGCCTTTCAGCTCTAGGGCAATGGAGCTCACCCACAGCAGATGTTCTACTACAGCCAGATCAGGCCTGCAAAGAAACTGCGTTTCACAGGCCTTTGTAAGAGATGTTCCCGGTAGGCTGTAAGAGCACTGTGCAGAGCGAGTTGTTTCTTAGCTTCCCAAAGAGCTGGAAGCAAGATGCTTTGGGGCCCAAATCGCCCTTTGGAAAGAAGCCTGCACGTTGGGCCTTTCAGCTCTAGGGCAATGTAGCACACGCAGACCAGAAGTTCTACTTCAGCCAGATCAGGCCTGCCAAGACACTGCGTTTCACAGGCGTTTGTAAGAGATGTCCCCGGTAGGCTGTAAGAGCACTGTGCAGAGCGAGTTGTTTCTTAGCTTCCCAAAGAGCTGGAAGCAAGATGCTTTGGGGCCCAACTCGCCCTTTGGAAAGAAGCCTGCACGTTGTGCCTTTCAGCTCTAGGGCAATGGAGCTCACCCACAGCAGATGTTCTACTACAGCCAGATCAGGCCTGCAAAGAAACTGCGTTTCACAGGCCTTTGTAAGAGATGTTCCCGGTAGGCTGTAAGAGCACTGTGCAGAGCGAGTTGTTTCTTAGCTTCCCAAAGAGCTGGAAGCAAGATGCTTTGGGGCCCAACTCGCCCTTTGGAAAGAAGCCTGCACGTTGTGCCTTTCAGCTCTAGGGCAATGTAGCACACGCAGAGCAGAAGTTCAACTTCAGCCAGATCGGGCCTGCAAAGAAACTGCGTTTCACAGGCCTTTGTAAGAGATGTTCCCGGTAGGCTGTAAGAGCACTGTGCAGAGCGAGTTGTTTCTTAGCTTCCCAAAGAGCTGGAAGCAAGATGCTTTGGGGCCCAACTCGCCCTTTAGAAAGAAGTCTGCACGTTGTCCCTTTCACCTCTAGGGCAATGGAGCACACCCAGAGCAGAAGTTCTACTTCAGCCAGATCAGGCCTGCAAAGAAAATGCGTTTCGCCGGCCTTTGTAAGAGATGTTCCCGGTAGGCTGTAAGAGCACTGTGCAGAGCGAGTTGTTTCTTAGCTTCCCAAAGAGCTGGAAGCAAGATGCTTTGGGGCCCAACTCGCCCTTTGGAAAGAAGCCTGCACGTTGTGCCTTTCAGCTCGAGGGCAATGTAGCACACCCAGAGCAGAAGTTCTACTTCAGCTAGGTCAGGCCTGCAAAGAAACTGCGTTTCACAGGCCTTTGTAAGAGATGTTGCCGGTAGGCTGTAAGAGCACTGTGCAGAGCGAGTTGTTTCTTAGCTTCCCAAAGAGCTGGAAGCAAGATGCTTTAGGGCCCAGCTCGCTCTTTTGAAAGAAGACTGCACGTTGTGCGTTTCAGCTCTAGGGCAATGTAGCACACGCCGAGGAGAAGTTCTACTTCAGCCAGATCAGGCCTGCCAAGAAACTGCGTTTCACAGGCCTTTGTAAGAGATGTTCCCGGTAGGCTGTAAGAGCACTGTGCAGAGCGAGTTGTTTCTTAGCTTCCCAAAGAGCTGGAAGCAAGATGCTTTGGGGCCCAACTCGCCCTTTGGAAAGAAGCCTGCACGTTGTGCCTTTCAGCTCTAGGGCAATGGAGCTCACCTAGATCAGATGTTCTACTTCAGCCAGATCAGGCCTGCAAAGAAACTGCGTTTCACAGGCCTTTGTAAGAGATGTTGCCGGTAGGCTGTCAGAGCACTGTGCAGAGCGAGTTGTTTCTTAGCTTCCCAAAGAGCTGGAAGCAAGATGCTTTGGGGCCCAACTCGCCCTTTGGAAAGAAGCCTGCATGTTGTGCCTTTCAGCTCTAGGGCATTGTAGCACAAGCTGAGCAGATGTTCTACTTCAACCAGATCAGGCCTGCAAAGAAACTGCGTTTCACAGGCCTTTGTAAGAGATGTTCCCGGTAGGCAGTAAGAGCACTGTGGCGAGCGAGTTGTTTCTTAGCTTCCAAAAGAGCTGGAAGCAGGGTGCTTTGGGGCCCAACTCGCCCTTTGGAAAGAAGCCTGCACGTTGTGTCTTTCAGCTCTAGGCAATGTAGCACACCGAGAGCAGAAGTTCTACTTCAGCCAGATCAGGCCTGCAAGGAAACTGCGTTTCACAGGCCTTTGTAAGAGATGTTCCCGGTAGGCTGTAAGAGCACTGTGCAGAGCGAGTTGTTTCTTAGCTTCCCAAAGAGCTGGAAGCAAGATGTTTTGGGGCCCAACTCGCCCTTTGGAAAGAAGCCTGCACGTTGTGCCTTTCAGCTCTAGGGCAATGGAGCTCACCTAGATCAGATGTTCTACTTCAGCCAGATCAGGCCTGCAAAGAAACTGCGTTTCACAGGCCTTTGTAAGAGATGTTGCCGGTAGGCTGTAAGAGCACTGTGCAGAGCGAGTTGTTTCTTAGCTTCCCAAAGAGCTGGAAGCAAGATGCTTTGGGGCCCAACTCGCCCTTTGGAAAGAAGGCTGCACGTTGTGCCTTTCAGCTCGAGGGCAATGTAGCACACCCACAGCAGAAGTTCTACTTCAGCTAGGTCAGGCCTGTAAAGAAACTGCATTTCACAGGCCTTTGTAAGAGATGTTCCCGGTAGGCTGTAAGAGCACTGTGCAGAGCGAGTTGTTTGTTAGCTTCCCAAACAGCTGGAAGCAAGATGCTTTGGGGCCCAACTCGCCCTTTGGAAAGAAGCCTGCACGTTGTGCCTTTCAGCTCTAGGGCAATGTAGCTCACGCAGAGCTGAAGTTCTACTTCAGCCAGATCAGGCCTGCAAACAAACTGCGTTTCACAGGCCCTTGTAAGAGATGTTCCCGGTAGGCTGTAAGAGCACTGTGCAGAGCGAGATGTTTCTTAGCTTCCCAAAGAGCTGGAAGCAAGATGTTTTGGGGCCCAACTCGCCCTTTGGAAAGAAGCCTGCACGTTGTGCCTTTCAGCTCTAGGGCAATGTAGCACAGGCAGAGCAGAAGTTCTACTTCAGCCAGATCAGGCCTGCCAAGACACTGCGTTTCACAGGCGTTTGTAAGAGATGTCCCCGGTAGGCTGTAAGAGCACTGTGCAGAGCGAGTTGTTTCTTAGCTTCCCAAAGAGCTGGAAGCAAGATGCTTTGGGGCCCAACTCGCCCTTTGGAAAGAAGCCTGCACTTTGTGCCTTTCAGCTCTAGGGCAATGGAGCTCACCCACAGCAGATGTTCTACTACAGCCAGATCAGGCCTGCAAAGAAACTGCGTTTCACAGGCCTTTGTAAGAGATGTTCCCGGTAGGCTGTAAGAGCACTGTGCAGAGCGAGTTGTTTCTTAGCTTCCCAAAGAGCTGGAAGGAAGATGCTTTGGGGCCCAAATCGCCCTTTGGAAAGAAGCCTGCACGTTGGGCCTTTCAGCTCTAGGGCAATGTAGCACACGCAGACCAGAAGTTCTACTTCAGCCAGATCAGGCCTGCCAAGACACTGCGTTTCACAGGCGTTTGTAAGAGATGTCCCCGGTAGGCTGTAAGAGCACTGTGCAGGGCGAGTTGTTTCTTAGCTTCCCAAAGAGCTGGAAGCAAGATGCTTTGGGGCCCAACTCGCCCTTTGGAAAGAAGCCTGCACGTTGTGCCTTTCAGCTCTAGGGCAATGGAGCTCACCCACAGCAGATGTTCTACTACAGCCAGATCAGGCCTGCAAAGAAACTGCGTTTCACAGGCCTTTGTAAGAGATGTTCCCGGTAGGCTGTAAGAGCACTGTGCAGAGCGAGTTGTTTCTTAGCTTCCCAAAGAGCTGGAAGCAAGATGCTTTGGGGCCCAACTCGCCCTCTGGAAAGAAGCCTGCACATTGTGCCTTCCAGCTCTAGGGCAATGTAGCACACGCAGAGCAGAAGTTCTACTTCAGCCAGATCAGGTCTGCAAAGAAACTGCGTTTCACAGGCCTTTGTAAGAGATGTTCCCGGTAGGCTGTAAGAGCACTGTGCAGAGCGAGTTGTTTCTTAGCTTCCCAAAGAGCTGGAAGCAAGATGCTTTGGGGCCCAACTCGCCCTCTGGATAGAAGCCTGAACGTTGTGCCTTCCAGCTCTACGGCAATGTAGCACACGCAGAGCAGAAGTTCTACTTCAGCCAGATCAGGCCTGCAAAGAAACTGCGTTTCACAGGCCTTTGTAAGAGATGTTCCCAGTAGGCTGTAAGAGCACTGTGCAGAGCGAGTTGTTTCTTAGCTTCTCAAAGAGCTGGAAGCAAGGTGCTTTGGGGCCCAACTCGCCCTTTGGAAAGAAGCCTGCACGTTGGGCCTTTCAGCTCTAGGTTAATGTAGCACACGCAGAGCACATGTTCTACTTCAGCCAGATGAGGCCTGCAAAGAAACTGCGTTTCACAGGCCTTTGTAAGAGATGTTCCCGGTAGGCTGTAAGAGCACTGTGCAGAGCGAGTTGTTTCTTAGCTTCCGAAAGAGCTGGAAGCAAGATGCTTTGGGGCCCAACTCGCCCTTTGCAAAGAAGCCTGCACGTTATGCCTTTCAGCTCTAGGGCAATGTAGCTCACCCAGAGCAGAAGTTCTACTTCAGCCAGATCATGCCTGCAAAGAAACTGCATTTCATAGGCCTTTGTAAGAGATGTTCCCGGTAGGCTGTAAGAGCACTGTGCAGAGCGAGTTGTTTGTTAGCTTCCCAAACAGCTGGAAGCAAGATGCTTTGGGGCCCAACTCGCCCTTTGGAAAGAAGCCTGCACGTTGTGCCTTTCAGCTCTAGGGCAATGTAGCTCACGCAGAGCTGAAGTTCTACTTCAGCCAGATCAGGCCTGCAAACAAACTGCGTTTCACAGGCCCTTGTAAGAGATGTTCCCGGTAGGCTGTAAGAGCACTGTGCAGAGCGAGATGTTTCTTAGCTTCCCAAAGAGCTGGAAGCAAGATGTTTTGGGGCCCAACTCGCCCTTTGGAAAGAAGCCTGCACGTTGTGCCTTTCAGCTCTAGGGCAATGTAGCACAGGCAGAGCAGAAGTTCTACTTCAGCCAGATCAGGCCTGCCAAGACACTGCGTTTCACAGGCGTTTGTAAGAGATGTCCCCGGTAGGCTGTAAGAGCACTGTGCAGAGCGAGTTGTTTCTTAGCTTCCCAAAGAGCTGGAAGCAAGATGCTTTGGGGCCCAACTCGCCCTTTAGAAAGAAGTCTGCACGTTGTCCCTTTCACCTCTAGGGCAATGGAGCACACCCAGAGCAGAAGTTCTACTTCAGCCAGATCAGGCCTGCAAAGAAAATGCGTTTCGCCGGCCTTTGTAAGAGATGTTCCCGGTAGGCTGTAAGAGCACTGTGCAGAGCGAGTTGTTTCTTAGCTTCCCAAAGAGCTGGAAGCAAGATTCTTTGGGGCCCAACTCGCCCTTTGCAAAGAAGCCTGCACGTTGTGCCTTTCAGCTCGAGGGCAATGTAGCACACCCAGAGCAGAAGTTCTACTTCAGCTAGGTCAGGCCTGTAAAGAAACTGCGTTTCACAGGCCTTTGTAAGAGATGTTGCCGGTAGGCTGTAAGAGCACTGTGCAGAGCGAGTTGTTTCTTAGCTTCCCAAAGAGCTGGAAGCAAGATGCTTTAGGGCCCAGCTCGCTCTTTTGAAAGAAGACTGCACGTTGTGCGTTTCAGCTCTAGGGCAATGTAGCACACGCCGAGGAGAAGTTCTACTTCAGCCAGATCAGGCCTGCCAAGAAACTGCGTTTCACAGGCCTTTGTAAGAGATGTTCCCGGTAGGCTGTAAGAGCACTGTGCAGAGCGAGTTGTTTCTTAGCTTCCCAAAGAGCTGGAAGCAAGATGCTTTGGGGCCCAAATCGCCCTTTGGAAAGAAGCCTGCATGTTGTGCCTTTCAGCTCTAGGGCATTGCAGCACAAGCTGAGCAGATGTTCTACTTCAGCCAGATCAGGCCTGCAAAGAAACTGCGTTTCACAGGCCTTTGTAAGAGATGTTCCCGGTAGGCTGTAAGAGCACTGTGCAGAGCGAGTTGTTTCTTAGCTTCCCAAAGAGCTGGAAGCAAGATGCTTTGGGGCCCAACTCGCCCTTTGGAAAGAAGCCTGCACGTTGGGCCTTTCAGCTCTAGGGCAATGGAGCTCACCTAGATCAGATGTTCTACTTCAGCCAGATCAGGCCTGCAAAGAAACTGCGTTTCACAGGCATTTGTAAGAGATGTTGCCGGTAGGCTGTCAGAGCACTGTGCAGAGCGAGTTGTTTCTTAGCTTCCCAAAGAGCTGGAAGCAAGATGCTTTGGGGCCCAACTCGCCCTTTGGAAAGAAGCCTGCATGTTGTGCCTTTCAGCTCTAGGGCATTGTAGCACAAGCTGAGCAGATGTTCTACTTCAACCAGATCAGGCCTGCAAAGAAACTGCGTTTCACAGGCCTTTGTAAGAGATGTTCCCGGTAGGCAGTAAGAGCACTGTGGCGAGCGAGTTGTTTCTAGGCTTCCAAAAGAGCTGGAAGCAGGGTGCTTTGGGGCCCAACTCGCCCTTTGGAAAGAAGCCTGCACGTTGTGTCTTTCAGCTCTAGGCAATGTAGCACACCGAGAGCAGAAGTTCTACTTCAGCCAGATCAGGCCTGCAAGGAAACTGCGTTTCACAGGCCTTTGTAAGAGATGTTCCCGGTAGGCTGTAAGAGCACTGTGCAGAGCGAGTTGTTTCTTAGCTTCCCAAAGAGCTGGAAGCAAGATGTTTTGGGGCCCAACTCGCCCTTTGGAAAGAAGCCTGCACGTTGTGCCTTTCAGCTCTAGGGCAATGGAGCTCACCTAGATCAGATGTTCTACTTCAGCCAGATCAGGCCTGCAAAGAAACTGCGTTTCACAGGCCTTTGTAAGAGATGTTGCCGGTAGGCTGTAAGAGCACTGTGCAGAGCGAGTTGTTTCTTAGCTTCCCAAAGAGCTGGAAGCAAGATGCTTTGGGGCCCAACTCGCCCTTTGGAAAGAAGGCTGCACGTTGTGCCTTTCAGCTCGAGGGCAATGTAGCACACCCACAGCAGAAGTTCTACTTCAGCTAGGTCAGGCCTGTAAAGAAACTGCATTTCACAGGCCTTTGTAAGAGATGTTCCCGGTAGGCTGTAAGAGCACTGTGCAGAGCGAGTTGTTTGTTAGCTTCCCAAACAGCTGGAAGCAAGATGCTTTGGGGCCCAACTCGCCCTTTGGAAAGAAGCCTGCACGTTGTGCCTTTCAGCTCTAGGGCAATGTAGCTCACGCAGAGCTGAAGTTCTACTTCAGCCAGATCAGGCCTGCAAACAAACTGCGTTTCACAGGCCCTTGTAAGAGATGTTCCCGGTAGGCTGTAAGAGCACTGTGCAGAGCGAGATGTTTCTTAGCTTCCCAAAGAGCTGGAAGCAAGATGTTTTGGGGCCCAACTCGCCCTTTGGAAAGAAGCCTGCACGTTGTGCCTTTCAGCTCTAGGGCAATGTAGCACAGGCAGAGCAGAAGTTCTACTTCAGCCAGATCAGGCCTGCCAAGACACTGCGTTTCACAGGCGTTTGTAAGAGATGTCCCCGGTAGGCTGTAAGAGCACTGTGCAGAGCGAGTTGTTTCTTAGCTTCCCAAAGAGCTGGAAGCAAGATGCTTTGGGGCCCAACTCGCCCTTTGGAAAGAAGCCTGCACTTTGTGCCTTTCAGCTCTAGGGCAATGGAGCTCACCCACAGCAGATGTTCTACTACAGCCAGATCAGGCCTGCAAAGAAACTGCGTTTCACAGGCCTTTGTAAGAGATGTTCCCGGTAGGCTGTAAGAGCACTGTGCAGAGCGAGTTGTTTCTTAGCTTCCCAAAGAGCTGGAAGGAAGATGCTTTGGGGCCCAAATCGCCCTTTGGAAAGAAGCCTGCACGTTGGGCCTTTCAGCTCTAGGGCAATGTAGCACACGCAGACCAGAAGTTCTACTTCAGCCAGATCAGGCCTGCCAAGACACTGCGTTTCACAGGCGTTTGTAAGAGATGTCCCCGGTAGGCTGTAAGAGCACTGTGCAGGGCGAGTTGTTTCTTAGCTTCCCAAAGAGCTGGAAGCAAGATGCTTTGGGGCCCAACTCGCCCTTTGGAAAGAAGCCTGCACGTTGTGCCTTTCAGCTCTAGGGCAATGGAGCTCACCCACAGCAGATGTTCTACTACAGCCAGATCAGGCCTGCAAAGAAACTGCGTTTCACAGGCCTTTGTAAGAGATGTTCCCGGTAGGCTGTAAGAGCACTGTGCAGAGCGAGTTGTTTCTTAGCTTCCCAACGAGCTGGAAGCAAGATGCTTTGGGGCCCAACTCGCCCTCTGGATAGAAGCCTGCACATTGTGCCTTCCAGCTCTAGGGCAATGTGGCACACGCAGAGCAGAAGTTCTACTTCAGCCAGATCAGGTCTGCAAAGAAACTGCGTTTCACAGGCCTTTGTAAGAGATGTTCCCGGTAGGCTGTAAGAGCACTGTGCAGAGCGAGTTGTTTCTTAGCTTCCCAAAGAGCTGGAAGCAAGATGCTTTGGGGCCCAACTCGCCCTCTGGATAGAAGCCTGAACGTTGTGCCTTCCAGCTCTACGGCAATGTAGCACACGCAGAGCAGAAGTTCTACTTCAGCCAGATCAGGCCTGCAAAGAAACTGCGTTTCACAGGCCTTTGTAAGAGATGTTCCCAGTAGGCTGTAAGAGCACTGTGCAGAGCGAGTTGTTTCTTAGCTTCTCAAAGAGCTGGAAGCAAGGTGCTTTGGGGCCCAACTCGCCCTTTGGAAAGAAGCCTGCACGTTGGGCCTTTCAGCTCTAGGTTAATGTAGCACACGCAGAGCACATGTTCTACTTCAGCCAGATGAGGCCTGCAAAGAAACTGCGTTTCACAGGCCTTTGTAAGAGATGTTCCCGGTAGGCTGTAAGAGCACTGTGCAGAGCGAGTTGTTTCTTAGCTTCCGAAAGAGCTGGAAGCAAGATGCTTTGGGGCCCAACTCGCCCTTTGCAAAGAAGCCTGCACGTTATGCCTTTCAGCTCTAGGGCAATGTAGCTCACCCAGAGCAGAAGTTCTACTTCAGCCAGATCATGCCTGCAAAGAAACTGCATTTCATAGGCCTTTGTAAGAGATGTTCCCGGTAGGCTGTAAGAGCACTGTGCAGAGCGAGTTGTTTGTTAGCTTCCCAAACAGCTGGAAGCAAGATGCTTTGGGGCCCAACTCGCCCTTTGGAAAGAAGCCTGCACGTTGTGCCTTTCAGCTCTAGGGCAATGTAGCTCACGCAGAGCTGAAGTTCTACTTCAGCCAGATCAGGCCTGCAAACAAACTGCGTTTCACAGGCCCTTGTAAGAGATGTTCCCGGTAGGCTGTAAGAGCACTGTGCAGAGCGAGATGTTTCTTAGCTTCCCAAAGAGCTGGAAGCAAGATGTTTTGGGGCCCAACTCGCCCTTTGGAAAGAAGCCTGCACGTTGTGCCTTTCAGCTCTAGGGCAATGTAGCACAGGCAGAGCAGAAGTTCTACTTCAGCCAGATCAGGCCTGCCAAGACACTGCGTTTCACAGGCGTTTGTAAGAGATGTCCCCGGTAGGCTGTAAGAGCACTGTGCAGAGCGAGTTGTTTCTTAGCTTCCCAAAGAGCTGGAAGCAAGATGCTTTGGGGCCCAACTCGCCCTTTGGAAAGAAGCCTGCACTTTGTGCCTTTCAGCTCTAGGGCAATGGAGCTCACCCACAGCAGATGTTCTACTACAGCCAGATCAGGCCTGCAAAGAAACTGCGTTTCACAGGCCTTTGTAAGAGATGTTCCCGGTAGGCTGTAAGAGCACTGTGCAGAGCGAGTTGTTTCTTAGCTTCCCAAAGAGCTGGAAGGAAGATGCTTTGGGGCCCAAATCGCCCTTTGGAAAGAAGCCTGCACGTTGGGCCTTTCAGCTCTAGGGCAATGTAGCACACGCAGACCAGAAGTTCTACTTCAGCCAGATCAGGCCTGCCAAGACACTGCGTTTCACAGGCGTTTGTAAGAGATGTCCCCGGTAGGCTGTAAGAGCACTGTGCAGGGCGAGTTGTTTCTTAGCTTCCCAAAGAGCTGGAAGCAAGATGCTTTGGGGCCCAACTCGCCCTTTGGAAAGAAGCCTGCACGTTGTGCCTTTCAGCTCTAGGGCAATGGAGCTCACCCACAGCAGATGTTCTACTACAGCCAGATCAGGCCTGCAAAGAAACTGCGTTTCACAGGCCTTTGTAAGAGATGTTCCCGGTAGGCTGTAAGAGCACTGTGCAGAGCGAGTTGTTTCTTAGCTTCCCAAAGAGCTGGAAGCAAGATGCTTTGGGGCCTAACTCGCCCTCTGGATAGAAGCCTGCACATTGTGCCTTCCAGCTCTAGGGCAATGTGGCACACGCAGAGCAGAAGTTCTACTTCAGCCAGATCAGGTCTGCAAAGAAACTGCGTTTCACAGGCCTTTGTAAGAGATGTTCCCGGTAGGCTGTAAGAGCACTGTGCAGAGCGAGTTGTTTCTTAGCTTCCCAAAGAGCTGGAAGCAAGATGCTTTGGGGCCCAACTCGCCCTCTGGATAGAAGCCTGAACGTTGTGCCTTCCAGCTCTACGGCAATGTAGCACACGCAGAGCAGAAGTTCTACTTCAGCCAGATCAGGCCTGCAAAGAAACTGCGTTTCACAGGCCTTTGTAAGAGATGTTCCCAGTAGGCTGTAAGAGCACTGTGCAGAGCGAGTTGTTTCTTAGCTTCTCAAAGAGCTGGAAGCAAGGTGCTTTGGGGCCCAACTCGCCCTTTGGAAAGAAGCCTGCACGTTGGGCCTTTCAGCTCTAGGTTAATGTAGCACACGCAGAGCACATGTTCTACTTCAGCCAGATGAGGCCTGCAAAGAAACTGCGTTTCACAGGCCTTTGTAAGAGATGTTCCCGGTAGGCTGTAAGAGCACTGTGCAGAGCGAGTTGTTTCTTAGCTTCCGAAAGAGCTGGAAGCAAGATGCTTTGGGGCCCAACTCGCCCTTTGCAAAGAAGCCTGCACGTTATGCCTTTCAGCTCTAGGGCAATGTAGCTCACCCAGAGCAGAAGTTCTACTTCAGCCAGATCATGCCTGCAAAGAAACTGCATTTCATAGGCCTTTGTAAGAGATGTTCCCGGTAGGCTGTAAGAGCACTGTGCAGAGCGAGTTGTTTCTTAGCTTCCCAAAGAGCTGGAAGCAAGATGCTTTGGGGCCCAACTCGCCCTTTGGAAAGAAGCCTGCACGTTGTGCCTTCCAGCTCTAGGGCAATGTAGCACACGCAGAGCAGAAGTTCAACTTCAGCCAGATCGGGCCTGCAAAGAAACTGCGTTTCACAGGCCTTTGTAAGAGATGTTCCCGGTAGGCTGTAAGAGCACTGTGCAGAGCGAGTTGTTTCTTAGCTTCCCAAAGAGCTGGAAGCAAGATGCTTTGGGGCCCAACTCGCCCTTTAGAAAGAAGTCTGCACGTTGTCCCTTTCACCTCTAGGGCAATGGAGCACACCCAGAGCAGAAGTTCTACTTCAGCCAGATCCGGCCTTCAAAGAAAATGCGTTTCGCCGGCCTTTGTAAGAGATGTTCCCGGTAGGCTGTAAGAGCACTGTGCAGAGCGAGTTGTTTCTTAGCTTCCCAAAGAGCTGGAAGCAAGATGCTTTAGGGCCCAGCTCGCTCTTTTGAAAGAAGCCTGCACGTTGTGCGTTTCAGCTCTAGGGCAATGTAGCACACGCCGAGGAGAAGTTCTACTTCAGCCAGATCAGGCCTGCCAAGAAACTGCGTTTCACAGGCCTTTGTAAGAGATGTTCCCGGTAGGCTGTAAGAGCACTGTGCAGAGAGAGTTGTTTCTTAGCTTCCCAAAGAGCTGGAGGCAATATGCTTTTGGGCCCAACTCGCCCTTGGGAAAGAAGCCTGCTCGTTGTGCCTTTCAGCTCTAGGGCAATGTAGCACACGCAGAGCAGAAGTTCTACTTCAGCCACATCAGGCCTGCAAAGAAACTACGTTTCACCGGCCTTTGTAAGAGATGTTCCCGGTAGGCTGTAAGAGCACTGTGCAGAGCGAGTTGTTTCTTAGCTTCACCAAGAGATGGAAGCAAGATGCTTTGGGGCCCAACTCGCCCTTTGGAAAGAAGCCTGCACGTTGTGCCTTTCAGCTCGAGGGCAATGTAGCACACCCAGAGCAGAAGTTCTACTTCAGCTAGGGCAGGCCTGTAAAGAAACTGCGTTTCACAGGCCTTTGTAAGAGATGTTCCCGGTAGGCTGTAAGAGCACTGTGCAGAGCGAGTTGTTTCTTAGCTTCCCAAAGAGCTGGAAGCAAGATGCTTCAGGGCCCAGCTCGCTCTTTTGAAAGAAGCCTGCACGTTGTGCGTTTCAGCTCTAGGGCAATGTAGCACACGCCGAGGAGAAGTTCTACTTCAGCCAGATCAGGCCTGCCAAGAAACTGCGTTTCACAAGCCTTTGTAAGAGATGTTCCCGGTAGGCTGTAAGAGCACTGTGCAGAGCGAGTTGTTTCTTAGCTTCCCAAAGAGCTGGAAGCAAGATGCTTTGGGGCCCAACTCGCCCTTTGGAAAGAAGCCTGCACGTTGTGCCTTTCAGCTCTAGGGCAAAGTAGCACACGCAGAGCAGAAGTTCCACTTCAGCCACATCAGGCCTGCAAAGAAACTGCGTTTCACAGGCCTTTGTAAGAGATGTTCCCGGTAGGCTGTAAGAGCACTGTGCAGAGCGAGTTGTTTCTTAGCTTCTCAAAGAGCTGGAAGCAAGGTGCTTTGGGGCACAACTCGCCCTTTGGAAAGAAGCCTGCACGTTGGGCCTTTCAGCTCTAGGTTAATGTAGCACACGCAGAGCACATGTTCTACTTCAGCCAGATGAGGCCTGCAAAGAAACTGCGTTTCACAGGCCTTTGTAAGAGATGTTCCCGGTAGGCTGTAAGAGCACTGTGCAGAGCGAGTTGTTTCTTAGCTTCCGAAAGAGCTGGAAGCAAGATGCTTTGGGGCCCAACTCGCCCTTTGCAAAGAAGCCTGCACGTTATGCCTTTCAGCTCTAGGGCAATGTAGCTCACCCAGAGCAGAAGTTCTACTTCAGCCAGATCATGCCTGCAAAGAAACTGCATTTCATAGGCCTTTGTAAGAGATGTTCCCGGTAGGCTGTAAGAGCACTGTGCAGAGCGAGTTGTTTCTTAGCTTCCCAAAGAGCTGGAAGCAAGATGCTTTGGGGTCCAACTCGCCCTTTGGAAAGAAGCCTGCACGTTGTGCCTTTCAGCTCTAGGGTAATGGAGCACACCAAGAGCAGAAGTTACACTTCAGCCACATCAGGCCTGCAAAGAAACTGCGTTTCACAGGCCTTTGTAAGAGATGTTCCCGGTAGGCTGTAAGAGCACTGTGCAGAGCGAGTTGTTTCTTAGCTTCCCAAAGAGCTGGAAGGAAGATGCTTTGGGGCCCAACCCCCCCTTTGGAAAGAAGCCTGCACGTTGGGCCTTTCAGCTCTAGGGCAATGTAGCACACGCAGACCAGAAGTTCTACTTCAGCCAGATCAGGCCTGCCAAGACACTGCGTTTCACAGGCGTTTGTAAGAGATGTACCCGGTAGGCTGTAAGAGCACTGTGCAGGGCGAGTTGTTTCTTAGCTTCCCAAAGAGCTGGAAGCAAGGTGCTTTGGGGCCCAACTCTCCCTTTGGAAAGAAGCCTGCACGTTGTGCCTTTCAGCTCTAGGGCAATGGAGCTCACCCACAGCAGATGTTCTACTACAGCCAGATCAGGCCTGCAAAGAAACTGCGTTTCACAGGCCTTTGTAAGAGATGTTCCCGGTAGGCTGTAAGAGCACTGTGCAGAGCGAGTTGTTTCTTAGCTTCCCAAAGAGCTGGAAGCAAGATGCTTTAGGGCCCAGCTCATTCTTTTGAAAGAAGCCTGCACGTTGTGCGTTTCAGCTCTAGGGCAATGTAGCACATGCCAAGGGGAAGTTCTACTTCAGCCAGATCAGGCCTGCAAAGAAACTGCGTTTCACAGGCCTTTGTAAGAGATGTTCCCAGTAGGCTGTAAGAGCACTGTGCAGAGCGAGTTGTTTCTTAGCTTCTCAAAGAGCTGGAAGCAAGGTGCTTTGGGGCCCAACTCGCCCTTTGGAAAGAAGCCTGCACGTTGGGCCTTTCAGCTCTAGGTTAATGTAGCACACGCAGAGCACATGTTCTACTTCAGCCAGATGAGGCCTGCAAAGAAACTGCGTTTCACAGGCCTTTGTAAGATATGTTCCCGGTAGGCTGTAAGAGCACTGTGCAGAGCGAGTTGTTTCTTAGCTTCCGAAAGAGCTGGAAGCAAGATGCTTTGGGGCCCAACTCGCCCTTTGCAAAGAAGCCTGCACGTTATGCCTTTCAGCTCTAGGGCAATGTAGCTCACCCAGAGCAGAAGTTCTACTTCAGCCAGATCATGCCTGCAAAGAAACTGCATTTCATAGGCCTTTGTAAGAGATGTTCCCGGTAGGCTGTAAGAGCACTGTGCAGAGCGAGTTGTTTCTTAGCTTCCCAAAGAGCTGGAAGCAAGATGCTTTGGGGCCCAACTCGCCCTTTAGAAAGAAGTCTGCACGTTGTCCCTTTCACCTCTAGGGCAATGGAGCACACCCAGAGCAGAAGTTCTACTTCAGCCAGATCAGGCCTGCAAAGAAAATGCGTTTCGCCGGCCTTTGTAAGAGATGTTCCCGGTAGGCTGTAAGAGCACTGTGCAGAGCGAGTTGTTTCTTAGCTTCCCAAAGAGCTGGAAGCAAGATTCTTTGGGGCCCAACTCGCCCTTTGGAAAGAAGGCTGCACGTTGTGCCTTTCAGCTCGAGGGCAATGTAGCACACCCAGAGCAGAAGTTCTACTTCAGCTAGGTCAGGCCTGTAAAGAAACTGCGTTTCACAGGCCTTTGTAAGAGATGTTCCCGGTAGTCTGTAAGAGCACTGTGCAGAGCGAGTTGTTTCTTAGCTTCCCAAAGAGCTGGAAGCAAGATGCTTTAGGGCCCAGCTCGCTCTTTTGAAAGAAGCCTGCACGTTGTGCGTTTCAGCTCTAGGGCAATGTAGCACACGCCGAGGAGAAGTTCTACTTCAGCCAGATCAGGCCTGCCAAGAAACTGCGTTTCACAGGCCTTTGTAAGAGATGTTCCCGGTAGGCTGTAAGAGCACTGTGCAGAGAGAGTTGTTTCTTAGCTTCCCAAAGAGCTGGAGGCAAGATGCTTTTGGGCCCAACTCGCCCTTTGGAAAGAAGCCTGCTCGTTGTGCCTTTCAGCTCTAGGGCAATGTAGCACACGCAGAGCAGAAGTTCTACTTCAGCCACATGAGGCCTGCAAAGAAACTACGTTTCACCGGCCTTTGTAAGAGATGTTCCCGGTAGGCTGTAAGAGCACTGTGCAGAGCGAGCTGTTTCTTAGCTTCCCAGGAGCTGGAAGCAAAATGGTTTGGGGCCCAACTCACCATTTGGAAAGAAGCCTGCACTTTGTGCCTTTCAGCTCTAGGGCAATGGAGCACACCCAGATCAGAAGTTCTACTTCAGCCAGATCAGGCCTGCAAAGAAACTGCGTTTCACCGGCCTTTGTAAGAGATGTTCCCGGTAGGCTGTAAGAGCACTGTGCAGAGCGAGTTGTTTCTTAGTTTCACCAAGAGCTGGAAGCAAGATGCTTTGGGGCCCAACTCGCCCTTTGGAAAGAAGCCTGCACGTTGTGCCTTTCAGCTCGAGGGCAATGTAGCACACCCAGAGCAGAAGTTCTACTTCAGCTAGGGCAGGCCTGTAAAGAAACTGCGTTTCACAGGCCTTTGTAAGAGATGTTCCCGGTAGGCTGTAAGAGCACTGTGCAGAGCGAGTTGTTTCTTAGCTTCCCAAAGAGCTGGAAGCAAGATGCTTTAGGGCCCAGCTCGCTCTTTTGAAAGAAGCCTGCACGTTGTGCGTTTCAGCTCTAGGGCAATGTAGCACACGCCGAGGAGAAGTTCTACTTCAGCCAGATCAGGCCTGCAAAGAAACTGCCTTTCACAAGCCTTTGTAAGAGATGTTCCCGGTAGGCTGTAAGAGCACTGTGCAGAGCGAGTTGTTTCTTAGCTTCCCAAAGAGCTGGAAGCAAGATGC
Organism: Equus przewalskii; assembly: GCF_037783145.1. Classification (NCBI taxonomy): domain Eukaryota; kingdom Metazoa; phylum Chordata; class Mammalia; order Perissodactyla; family Equidae; genus Equus; species Equus przewalskii. The sequence continues at coordinate 7,151 of NW_027227707.1, read as the reverse complement.
TTTGGGGCCCAACTCGCCCTTTGGAAAGAAGCCTGCACGTTGTGCCTTTCAGCTCTAGGGCAAAGTAGCACACGCAGAGCAGAAGTTCTACTTCAGCCAGATCATGCCTGCAAAGAAACTGCATTTCATAGGCCTTTGTAGAGATGTTCCCGGTAGGCTGTAAGAGCACTGTGCAGAGCGAGTTGTTTCTTAGCTTCCCAAAGAGCTGGAAGCAAGATGCTTTGGGTCCCAACTCGCCCTTTGGAAAGAAGCCTGCACGTTTTGCCTTTCAGCTCTAGGGCAATGTAGCACACGCAGAGCAGAAGTTCTACTTCAGCCACATCAGGCCTGCAAAGAAACTGCGTTTCACAGGCCTTTGTAAGAGATGTTCCCGGTAGGCTGTAAGAGCACTGTGAAGAGCGAGTTGTCTCTTAGCTTCCTAAAGAGCTGGAAGCAAGATGCTTTGGGCCCCAACTCGCCCTCTGGATATAAGCCTGCACGTTGTGCCTTCCAGCTCTAGGGCAATGTAGCACACGCAGAGCAGAAGTTCTACTTCAGCCAGATCAGGCCTGCAAAGAAACTGCGTTTCACAGGCCTTTGTAAGAGATGTTGCCGGTAGGCTGTAAGAGCAATGTGCAGAGCGAGTTGTTTCTTAGCTTCCCAAAGAGCTGGAAGCAAAATGCTTTAGGGCCCAACTCGCCCTTTGGAAAGAAGCCTGCACGTTGTGCGTTTCAGCTCTAGGGCAATGTAGCACACGCCGAGGAGAAGTTCTACTTCAGCCAGATCAGGCCTGCAAAGAAACTGCGTTTCACAGGCCTTTGTAAGAGATGTTCCCGGTAGGCTGTAAGAGCATTGAGCAGAGCGAGCTGTTTCTTAGCTTCCCAAAGAGCTGGAAGCAAGATGGCTTGGGGCCCAACTCGCCCTTTGGAAACAAGCCTGCACGTTGTGCCTTTCAGCTCTAGGGCAATGGAGCACACCCAGAGCAGAAGTTACACTTCAGCCAGATCAGGCGTGCAAAGAAACTGCGTTTCACAGGCCTTTGTAAGAGATGTTCCCGGTAGGCTGTAAGAGCACTGTGCAGAGCGAGTTGTTTCTTAGCTTTCCAAAGAGCTGGAAGCAAGATGCTTTGGGGCCCAAATCGCCCTTTGGAAAGAAGCCTGCATGTTGTGCCTTTCAGCTGCAGGGCAATGTAGCACATCCAGAGCAGAAGTTCTACTTCAGCCAGATCAGGCCTGCAAAGAAACTGCGTTTCACAGGCCTTTGTAAGAGAAGTTCCCGGTAGGCTGTAAGAGCACTGTGCAGAGCGAGTTGTTTCTTAGCTTCCCAAAGAGTTGGAAGAAAGATGCTTTGGGGCCCAACTCGCCCTTTGGAAAGAAGCCTGCACGTTGTGCCTTTCAGCTCTAGGGTAATGTAGCACACGAAGAGCACATGTTCTACTTCAGCCAGATGAGGCCTGCAAAGAAACTGCAGTTCACAGGCCTTTGTAAGAGATGTTCCTGGTAGGCTGTAAGAGCACTGTGCAGAGCGAGTTGTTTCTTATCTTCCCAAAGACCTGGAAGCAAGATGCTTTGGGTCCCAACTCACCCTTTAGAAAGAAGCCTGCACGTTGTGCCTTTCAGCTCTACGGCAATGTAGCACACGCAGAGCAGAAGTTCTACTTCAGCCAGATCAGGCCTGCAAAGAAACTGCGTTTCACAGGCCTTTGTAAGAGATGTTCCCAATAGGCTGTAGGAGCACTGTGCAGAGCGAGTTGTTTCTTAGCTTCCCAAAGAGCTGGAAGCAAGATGCTTTGGGGCCCAACTCGCCCTTAGGAAAGAAGCCTGCACGTTGTGCCTTTCAGCTCTAGGGCAATGTAGCACACGCAGAGCAGAAGTTCTACTTCAGCCACATCAGGCCTGCAAAGAAACTGCGTTTCACACGGCTTTGTAAGAGATGTTCCCGGTAGGCTGTAAGAGCACTGTGCAGAGCGAGTTGTTTCTTACTTCCCAAAGAGCTGGAAGAAAGATGCTTTAGGGCCCAACTCGCCCTTTGGAAAGAAGCCTGCACGTTGTGCCTTTCAGCTCTAGGGTAATGTAGCACACGCAGAGCACATGTTCTACTTCAGCCAGATGAGGCCTGCAAAGAAACTGCGTTTCACAGGCCTTTGTAAGAGATGTTCCCGGTAGGCTGTAAGAGCCCTGTGCAGAGCGCGTTGTTTCTTAGCTTCCGAAAGAGCTGGAAGCAAGATGCTTTGGGGCCCAACTCGCCCTTTGCAAAGAAGCCTGCACGTTATGCCTTTCAGCTCTAGGGCAATTTAGCTCACCCAGAGCAGAAGTCCTACTTCAGCCAGATCAGGACTGCAAAGAAACTGCGTTTCACAGGCCTTTGTAAGAGATGTTCCCAGGAGGCTGTAAGAGCACTGTGCAGAGCGAGTTGTTTCTTAACTTCCCAAAGAGCTGGAAGCAAGATGCTTTGGGGCCCAACTCGCCCTTTGGAAAGAAGCCTGCACGTTGTGCCTTTCAGCTCTAGGGCAATGTAGCACACGCAGAGCAGAAGTTCTACTTCAGCCACATCAGGCCTGCAAAGAAACTGCTTTTCACAGGCCTTTGTAAGATATGTTCCCGGTAGGTTGTAAGAGCACTGTGCAGAGCGAGTTGTTTCTTAGCTTCGCAAAGAGCTGGAAGCAAGATGCTTTGGGTCCCAACTCGCCCTCTGGATAGAAGAATGCACGTTGTGCCTTTCAGCTCGAGGGCAATGTAGCACACGCCGAGGAGAAGTTCTACTTCAGCCAGATGAGGCCTGCAAAGAAACTGCGTTTCACAGGATTTTGTAAGAGATGTTCCCGGTAGGCTGTAAGAGCACTGTACAGAGCGAGCTGTTTCTTAGCTTCCCAAAGAGCTGGAAGCAAGATGGTTTGGGGCCCCACTCGCCCTTTGGAAAGAAGCCTGCACGTTGGGCCTTTCAGCTCTAGGGCAATGTAGCACACCCAGAGCAGAAGTTCTACTTCAGCCAGATCAGGCCTGCCAAGACACTGCGTTTCACAGGCGTTTGTAAGAGATGTTCCCGGTAGGCTGTAAGAGCACTGTGCAGAGCGAGTTGTTTCTTAGCTTCCCAAAGAGCTGGAAGCAAGATGCTTTGGAGCCCAACTCGCCCTTTGGAAAGAATCCTGCACGTTGTGCCTTTCAGCTCTAGGGCAATGGAGCTCACCCACAGCAGATGTTCTACTTCAGCCAGATCAGGCCTGCAAAGAAACTGCGTTTAACAGGCCTTTGTAAGAGATGTTGCCGGTAGGCTGTAAGAGCACTGTGCAGAGCGAGTTGTTTCTTAGCTTCCCAAAGAGCTGGAAGGAAGATGCTTTGGGGCCCAACTCGCCCTTTGGAAAGAAGCCTGCACGTTGTGCCTTTCAGCTGCAGGGCAATGTAGCACACGCAGAGCAGCAGTTCTACTTCAGACAGAACAGGCCTGCAAAGAAAGTGCGTTTCACAGGCTTTTGTAAGAGATGTTCCCGGTAGGCTGTAAGAGCACTGTGCAGAGCGAGTTGTTTCTTAGCTTCCCAAAGAGCTGGAAGCAAGATGCTTTGGGGCCCAACTCGCCCTTTGCAAAGAAGCCTGCACGTTGTGCCTTTCAGCTCTAGGGCAATGTAGCACACGCAGAGCAGAAGTTCTACTTCAGCCAGATCGTGCCTGCAAAGCAACTGCGTTTCACAGGCCTTTGTAAGAGATGTTCCCGGTAGGCTGTAAGAGCACTGTGCAGAGCGAGTTGTTTCTTAGCTTCCCAAAGAGCTGGAAGCAAAATGGTTTGGGGCCCAACTCGCCCTTTGGAAAGAAGCCTGCACGTTGTGCCTTTCAGCTCTAGGGCAATGTAACACATCCAGAGCAGAAGTTCTTCTTCAGCCAGATCAGGCCTGCAAAGAAACTGCGTTTCACACGGCTCTGTAAGAGATGTTCCCGGTAGGCTGTAAGAGCACTGTGCAGAGCGAGTTGTTTCTTAGCTTCCGAAAGAGCTGGAAGCAAGATGCTTTGGGGCCCAACTCGCCCTTTGGAAAGAAGCCTGCACGTTGTGCCTTTCAGCTCGAGGGCAATGGAGCTCACCCAGAGCAGATGTTCTACTTCAGCCAGATCAGGCCTGCAAAGAAACTGCGTTTCACAGGCCTCTGTAAGAGATGTTGCCGGTAGGCTGTAAGAGCACTGTGCAGAGCGAGTTGTTTCTTAGCTTCCCAAAGAGCTGGAAGCAAGATGCTTTGGGGCCTAACTCGCCCTTTGCAAAGAAGCCTGCACGTTATGCCTTTCAGCTCTAGGGCAATGTAGCTCACCCAGAGCAGAAGTCCTACTTCAGCCAGATCAGGCCTGCAAAGAAACTGCGTTTCACAGGCCTTTGTAAGAGATGTTCCCAGGAGGCTGTAGGAGCATTGTGCAGAGCGAGTTGTTTCTTAACTTCCCAAAGAGCTGGAAGCAAGATGCTTTGGGGCCCAACTCGCCCTTTGGAAAGAAGCCTGCACGTTGTGCCTTTCAGCTCTAGGGCAATGTAGCACACGCAGAGCAGAAGTTCTACTTCAGCCACATCAGGCCTGCAAAGAAACTGCTTTTCACAGGCCTTTGTAAGATATGTTCCCGGTAGGTTGTAAGAGCACTGTGCAGAGCGAGTTGTTTCTTAGCTTCGCAAAGAGCTGGAAGCAAGATGCTTTGGGTCCCAACTCGCCCTCTGGATAGAAGAATGCACGTTGTGCCTTTCAGCTCGAGGGCAATGTAGCACACCTAGAGCAGAAGTTCTAGTTCAGCTAGGTAGGGCCTCTAAAGAAACGGCGTTTCACAGGCCTTTGGAAGAGATGTTCCTGGTAGGCTGTAAGAGCACTGTGCAGAGCGAGTTGTTTCTTAGCTTCCCAAAGAGCTGGAAGCAAGATGCTTTGGGGCCCAACTCGCCCTTTGGAAAGAAGCCTGCACGTTGTGCCTTTCAGCTGCAGGGCAATGGAGCACACCCAGAGCAGAAGTTCTACTGCAGCCACATCAGGCCTGCAAAGAAACTGCGTTTCACAGGGCTTTGTAAGAGATGTTCCCGGTTGGCTATAAGAGCACTGTGCAGAGCGAGTTGTTTCTTAGCTTCCCAAAGAGCTGGAAGCAAGATGCTTTGGGGCCCAACTCGCCCTTTGGAAAGAAGCCTGCACGTTGTGCCTTTCAGCTCTAGGGTAATGTAGCACACGCAGAACACATGTTATACTTCAGCCAGATGAGGCCTGCAAAGAAACTGCGTTTCACAGGCCTTTGTAAGAGATGTTCCCGGTAGGCTGTAAGAGCACTGTGCAGAGCGAGTTGTTTCTTAGCTTCCCAAAGAGCTGGAAGCCAGATGCTTTGGGGCCCAACTCGACCTTTGCAAAGAAGCCTGCACGTTATGCCTTTCAGCTCCAGGGCAATGTAGCTCAACCAGAGCAGAAGTTCTACTTCAGCCAGATCATGCCTGCAAAGAAACTGCATTTCATAGGCCTTTGTAAGAGATGTTCCCGGTAGGCTGTAAGAGCACTGTGCAGAGCGAGTTGTTTCTTAGCTACCCAAAGACCTGGAAGCAAGATGCTTTGGGTCCCAACTCGCCCTTTGGAAAGAAGCCTGTACGTTGTGCCTTTCAGCTCTAGGGCAATGTAGCTCACCCAGAGCAGAAGTTCTACTTCAGCCACATCAGGCCTGCAAAGAAACTGCGTTTCACAGTCCTTTGTAAGAGATGTTCCCGGTAGGCTGTAAGAGCACTGTGCAGAGCGAGCTGTTTCTTAGCTTCCCATAGAGCTGGAAGCAAGATGCTTTGGGGCCCAACTCGCCCTTTGGAAAGAAGCCTGCACGTTGTGCCTTTCAGCTGCAGGGCAATGGAGCTCACCCAGAGCAGAAGTTCTACTTCAGCCAGATCAGGCCTGCAAAGAAACTGCGTTTCACAGGCCTTTGTAAGAGATGTTCGCAGTAGGCTGTAAGAGCACTGTGCAGAGCGAGTCGTTTCTTAGCTTCCCAAAGAGCTGGAAGCAAGATGCTTTAGGGCCCAGCACGCTCTTTTGAAAGAAGATTGCACGTTGTGCGTTTCAGCTCTAGGGCAATGTAGCACACCGAGAGCAGAAGTTCTACTTCAGCCAGATCAGGCCTGCAAAGAAAGTGCGTTTCACAGGCCTTTGTAAGAGATGTTCCCGGTAGGCTCTAAGAGCACTGTGCAGAGCGAGTTGTTTCTTAGCTTCCCAAAGAGCTGGAAGCAAGATGCTTTGGGGCCCAACTCGCCCTCTGGATATAAGCCTGCACGTTGTGCCTTTCAGCTCTAGGGCAATGTAGCACACGCAGAGCAGAAGTTCTACTTCAGCCAGATCGGGCCTGCAAAGAAACTGCGTTTCACAGGCCTTTGTAACAGATGTTGCCGGTAGGCTGTAAGAGCAATGTGCAGAGCGAGTTGTTTCTTAGCTTCCCAAAGAGCTGGAAGCAAGATGCTTTGGGGCCCAACTCGCCCTTTGGAAAGAAGCCTGCACGTTGTGCGTTTCAGCTCTAGGGCAATGTAGCACACGCCGAGCAGAAGTTCTACTTCAGCCAGATCAGGCCTGCAAAGAAACTGCGTTACACAGGCCTTTGTAAGAGATGTTCCCGGTAGGCTGTAAGAGCACTGTGCAGAGCGAGTTGTTTCTTAGCTTCCCAAAGAGCTGGAAGCAAGATGCTTTAGGGCCCAGCTCGCCCTTTTGAAACAAGCCTGCACGTTGTGCGTTTCAGCTCTAGGGCAATGGAGCACACGCCAGAGCAGAAGTTACACTTCAGCCAGATCAGGCGTGCAAAGAAACTGCGTTTCACAGGCCTTTGTAAGAGATGTTCCCGGTAGGCTGTAAGAGCACTGTGCAGAGCGAGTTGTTTCTTAGCTTTCCAAAGAGCTGGAAGCAAGATGCTTTGGGGCCCAAATCGCCCTTTGGAAAGAAGCCTGCACGTTGTGCCTTTCAGCTGCAGGGCAATGTAGCACATCCAGAGCAGAAGTTCTACTTCAGCCAGATCAGGCCTGCAAAGAAACTGCGTTTCACAGGCCTTTGTAAGAGAAGTTCCCGGTAGGCTGTAAGAGCACTGTGCAGAGCGAGTTGTTTCTTAGCTTCCCAAAGAGCTGGAAGAAAGATGCTTTGGGGCCCAACTCGCCCTTTTGAAAGAAGCCTGCACGTTGTGCCTTTCAGCTCTAGTGTAATGTAGCTTACCCAGAGC
>NW_027227706.1:0-54885 GCF_037783145.1 Equus przewalskii | reverse complement strand
TCTGGGTGAGCCCCATTGCCCTAGCAGCTGAAAGGCACAACGTGCAGGCTTCTTTCCAAAGGGCGAGTTGGGCCCCAAAGCATCTTGCTTCCAGGTCTTTGGGAAGCTAAGAAACAACTCGCTCTGCACAGTGCTCTTACAGCCTACCGGGAACATCTCTTACAAAGGCCTGTGAAACGCAGTTTCTTTGCAGGCCTCATCTGGCTGAAGTATAACATGTGTTCTGCGTGTGCTACATTACCCTAGAGCTGAAAGGCACAACGTGCAGGCTTCTTTCCAAAGGGCGAGTTGGGCCCCAAAGCATCTTGCTTCCAGCTCTTTGGGAAGCTAAGAAACAACTCGCTCTGCACAGTGCTCTTATAGCCAACCGGGAACATCTCTTACAAAGCCCTGTGAAACGCAGTTTCTTTGCAGGCCTGATGTGGCTGCAGTAGAACTTCTGCTCTGGGTGTGCTACATTGCCCTGCAGCTGAAAGGCACAACGTGCAGGCTTCTTTCCAAAGGGCGAGTTGGGCCCCAAAGCATCTTGCTTCCAGCTCTTTGGGAAGCTAAGAAACAACTCGCTCTGCACAGTGCTCTTACAGCCTACCAGGAACATCTCTTCCAAAGGCCTGTGAAACGCCGTTTCTTTACAGGCCCTACCTAGCTGAAGTAGAACTTCTGCTCTAGGTGTGCTACATTGCCCTCGAGCTGAAAGGCACAACGTGCATTCTTCTATCCAGAGGGCGAGTTGGGACCCAAAGCATCTTGCTTCCAGCTCTTTGCGAAGCTAAGAAACAACTCGCTCTGCACAGTGCTCTTACAGCCTACCGGGAACATATCTTACAAAGGCCTGTGAAAAGCAGTTTCTTTGCAGGCCTGATGTGGCTGAAGTAGAACTTCTGCTCTGCGTGTGCTACATTGCCCTAGAGCTGAAAGGCACAACGTGCAGGCTTCTTTCCAAAGGGTGAGTTGGGCCCCAAAGCATCTTGCTTCCAGCTCTTTGGGAAGTTAAGAAACAACTCGCTCTGCACAGTGCTCCTACAGCCTCCTGGGAACATCTCTTACAAAGGCCTGTGAAACGCAGTTTCTTTGCAGGCCTGATCTGGCTGAAGTAGGACTTCTGCTCTGCGTGTGGGCTACATTGCCGTAGAGCTGAAAGGCACAACGTGCAGGCTTCTTTCCAAAGGGCGAGTTGGGACCCAAAGCATCTTGCTACCAGGTCTTTGGGAAGCAAAGAAACAACTCGCTCTGCACAGTGCTCTTACAGCCTACCGGGAACATCTCTTACAAAGGCCTGTGAACTGCAGTTTCTTTGCAGGCATGATCTGGCTGAAGTAGAACTTCTGCTCTGGGTGAGCTACATTGCCCTAGAGCTGAAAGGCATAACGTGCAGGCTTCTTTGCAAAGGGCGAGTTGGGCCCCAAAGCATCTTGCTTCCAGCTCTTTCGGAAGCTAAGAAACAACACGCTCTGCACAGGGCTCTTACAGCCTACCGGGAACATCTCTTACAAAGGCCTGTGAAACGCAGTTTCTTTGCAGGCCTCATCTGGCTGAAGTAGAACATGTGCTCTGCGTGTGCTACATTACCCTAGAGCTGAAAGGCACAACGTGCAGGCTTCTTTCCAAAGGGCGAGTTGGGCCCCAAAGCATCTTTCTTCCAGCTCTTTGGGAAGCTAAGAAACAAAACTCGCTCTGCACAGTGCTCTTACAGCCTACCGGGGAGATATGACAAAGGCCTGTGAAACGCAGTTTCTTTGCAGGCCTGATGTGGCTGAAGTAGAACTTCTGCTCTGCGTGTGCTACATTGCCCTAGAGCTGAAAGGCACAACGTGCAGGCTTCTTTCTAAAGGGCGAGTTGGGCCCCAAAGCATCTTGCTTCCAGCTCTTTGGGAAGCTAAGAAACAACTCACTCTGCACAGTGCTCTTACAGCCTACCGGGAACATCTCTTACAAAGGCCTGTGAAACGCAGTTACTTTGCAGGCCTCATCTGGCTGAAGTATAACATGTGTTCTGCGTGTGCTACATTACCCTAGAGCTGAAAGGCACAACGTGCAGGCTTCTTTCCAAAGGGCGAGTTGGGCCCCAAAGCATCTTGCTTCCAGCTCTTTGGGAAGCTAAAGAAACAAAACTCGCTCTGCACAGTGCTCTTATAGCCAACCGGGAACATCTCTTACAAAGCCCTGTGAAACGCAGTTTCTTTGCAGGCCTGATCTGGCTGAAGTAGAACTTCTGCTCTGCGTGTGCTCCATTGCCCTAGAGCTGAAAGGCACAACGTGCAGGCTTCTATCCAAGGGCGAGTTGGGCCCCAAACCATCCTGCTTCCAGCTCTTTGGGAAGCTAAGAGACAGCTCGCTCTGCACAGTGCTGTACAGCCTACCGGGAACATCCTCACAAAGGCCTGACGCAGTTCCTTTGCAGGCCTGATCTGGCTGAAGTAGAACTTCTCCTCGGCGTGTGCTACATTGCCGTAGAGCTAAACGCACAACGTGCAGGCTTCTTTCCAAAGAGCGAGTTGGGACCCAAAGCATCTTGCTTCCAGGTCTTTGGGAAGATAAGAAACAACTCGCTCTGCACAGTGCTCTACAGCCTACCGGGAACATCTCTTACAAAGGCCTGTGAAACGGGCAGTTCCTTTGCAGGCCTCATCTGGCTGAAGTAGAACATGTGCTCTGCGTGAGCTACATTACCCTAGAGCTGAAAGGCACAACGTGCAGGCTTCTTTGCAAAGGGCGAGTTGGGCCCCAAAGCAACTTGCTTCCAGCTCTTTGGGAAGCTAAGAAACAACTCGCTCTGCACGTGCTCTTACAGCCTACCGGGAACATCTCTTACAAAGGCCTGTGAAACGCAGTTTCTTTACAGACCTGACCTAGCTGAAGTAGAACTTCTGCTCTCGATGTGCTACATTGCCCTCCAGCTGAAAGGCACAACATGCAGCCTTCTTTCCAAAGGGCGAGTTGGGCACCAAAGCATCTTGCCTCCAGCTCTTTGGGAAGCTAAGAAACAACTCGCTCTGCACAGTGCTCTTACAGCCTACCGGAAACATATCTTACAAAGGCCTGTGAAACGCAGTTTCTTTGCAGGCCTGATGTGGCTGAAGTAGAACTTCTGCTCTGCGTGTGCCACATTGCCCTAGAGCTGAAAGACACAACGTGCAGGCTTCTTTCCAAAGGGCGAGTGGGGCCCCAAACCATCTTGCTTCCAGCTCTTTGGGAAGCTAAGAAACAACTCGCTCTGCACAGTGCTCTTACAGCCTACCGGGAACATCTCTTACAAAGGCCTGTGAAACGCAGTTTCTTTGCAGACCTGAACTGGCTGAAGTAGAACTTCTCCTCGGGGTGTGCGACATTGACCTGCAGCTGAAACGCACAACATGCAGGCTTCTTTCCAAGAGCGATTTGGGCACTAAAGCATCTTGCTTCCAGCTCTTTGGGAAGCTAAGAAACAACTCGCTCTGCACAGTGCTCTTACAGCCTACCGGGAACATATCTTACAAATGCCTGTGAAACGCAGTTTCTTTGCAGGCCTGATCTGGCTGAAGTAGAACTTCTGCTCTGCGTGAGCTACATTGCCCTAGAGCTGAAAGGCACAACGTGCAGGCTTCTTTACAAAGGTCGAGTTGGGCCCCAAAGCATCTTGCTTCCAGGTCTTTGGGAAGCTAAGAAACAACTCGCTCTGCACAGTGCTCCTACAGCCTCCGGGAACATCTCTTACAAAGGCCTGTGAAACGCAGTTTCTTTGCAGGCCTGATCTGGCCGAAGTAGAACGTCTGCTCTGCGTGAGCTACATTGCCGTAGAGCTGAAACGCACAACGTGCAGGCTTCTTTCCAAGGGTTGAGTTGGGCCCCAAAGCATCTTGCCTCCAGCTCTTTGGGAAGCTAAGAAACAACTCGCTCTGCACAGTGCTCTTACAGCCTACCGGGAACATATCTTACAAAGGCCTGTGAAACGCAGTTTCTTTGCACGCCTGATCTGGCTGAAGTGTAACTTCTGCTCTGCGTGTGCTCATTGCCCTAGAGCTGAAAGGCAGACGTGAGGCTTCTTTCCAAAGGGCGAGTTGGGCCCCAAACCATCTTGCTTCCAGCTCTTTGGGAAGCTAAGAAACAACTCGCTCTGCACAGTGCTCTTACAGCCTACCGGGAACATCTCTTACAAAGGCCTGTGAAACGCAGTTACTTTGCAGGCCTGATCTGGCCGAAGTAGAACATGTGCTCTGCGTGTGCTACATTGCCCTAGAGCTGAAACGCACAACTGCAGGCTTCTTTCCAAAGAGCGAGCTGGGCCCCAAAGCATCTTGCTTCCAGCTCTTTGGGAAGCTAAGAAACAACTCGCTCTGCACAGTGCTCTTACAGCCTACCGGGAACATCTCTTACAAAGGCCTGTGAAACGCAGTTTCTTTGCAGGCCTGATCTGGCTGAAGTAGAACTTCTGCTCTGCGTGTGCTACATTGCCCTAGAGCTGAAAGGCACAACGTGCAGGCTTCTTTCAAAGGGCGAGTTGGGCCCCAAAGCATCTTGCTTCCAGCTCTTTGGGAAGCTAAGAAACAACTCGCTCTGCACAGTGCTCTTACAGCCTACCGGGAACATCTCTTACAAAGGCCTGTGAAACGCAGTTTCTTTGCAGGCCTGATCTGGCTGAAGTAGAACTTCTGCTCTGGGTGTGCTACATTGCCCTAGAGCTGAAAGGCACAACGTGCAGGCTTCTTTCCAAAGGGCGAGTTGGGCCCCAAAGCATCTTGCTTCCAGCTCTTTGGGAAGCTAAGAAACAACTCGCTCTGCACAGTGCTCTTACAGCCTACCGGGAACATATCTTACAAAGGCCTGTGAAACGCAGTTTCTTTGCAGGCCTGATCTGGCTGAAGTAGAACTTCTGCTCTGCGTGTGCTACATTACCCTAGAGCTGAAAGGCACAACGTGCAGGCTTCTTTCCAAAGGGCGAGTTGGGCCCCAAAGCATCTTTCTTCCAGCTCTTTGGGAAGCTAAGAAACAACTCGCTCTGCACAGTGCTCTTACAGCCTACCGGGAACATCTCTTACAAAGGCCTGTGAAACGCAGTTTCTTTGCAGACCTGATCTGGCTGAAGTAGAACTTCTGCTCTGGATGTGCTACATTGCCCTGCAGCTGAAAGGCACAACATGCAGGCTTCTTTCCAAAGGGCGATTTGGGCACCAAAGCATCTTGCTTCCAGCTCTTTGGGAAGCTAAGAAACAACTCGCTCTGCACAGTGCTCTTACAGCCTACCGGAAACATCTCTTACAAAGGCCTGTGAAACGCAGTTTCTTTGCAGGCCTGATGTGGCTGAAGTAGAACTTCTGCTCTGCGTGTGCTACATTGCCCTAGAGCTGAAAGGCACAACCTGCAGGCTTCTTTCCAAAGGGCGAGTGGGGCCCCAAACCATCTTGCTTCCAGCTCTTTGGGAAGCTAAGAAACAGCTCGCTCTGCACAGTGCTCTTACAGCCTACCGGGAACATCTCTTACAAAAGCCTGTGAAACGCAGTTTCTTTGCAGGCCTCATCTGGCTGAAGTAGAACTTCTCCTCGGCGTGTGCTACATTGCCCTAGAGCTGAAACGCACAACGTGCAGGCTTCTTTCAAAAGAGCGAGCTGGGCCCTAAAGCATCTTGCTTCCAGCTCTTTCGGAAGCTAAGAAACAACTCGCTCTGCACAGTGCTCTTACAGCCTACCGGGAACATCTCTTACAAATGCCTGTGAAACGCAGTTTCTTTGCAGGCCTGATCTGGCTGAAGTAGAACTTCTGCTCTGGGTGAGCTCCATTGCCCTAGAGCTGAAAGGCACAATGTGCAGGCTTCTTTACAAAGGTCGAGTTGGGACCCAAAGCATCTTGCTTCCAGGTCTTTGGGAAGCTAAGAAACAACTCGCTCTGCACAGTGCTCTTACAGCCTACCGGGAACATCTCTTACAAAGGCCTGTGAAACGCAGTTTCTTTGCAGGCCTCATCTGGCTGAAGTATAACATGTGTTCTGCGTGTGCTACATTACCCTAGAGCTGAAAGGCACAACGTGCAGGCTTCTTTCCAAAGGGCGAGTTGGGCCCCAAAGCATCTTGCTTCCAGCTCTTTGGGAAGCTAAGAAACAACTCGCTCTGCACAGTGCTCTTATAGCCAACCGGGAACATCTCTTACAAAGCCCTGTGAAACGCAGTTTCTTTGCAGGCCTGATGTGGCTGCAGTAGAACTTCTGCTCTGGGTGTGCTACATTGCCCTGCAGCTGAAAGGCACAACGTGCAGGCTTCTTTCCAAAGGGCGAGTTGGGCCCCAAAGCATCTTGCTTCCAGCTCTTTGGGAAGCTAAGAAACAACTCGCTCTGCACAGTGCTCTGACAGCCTACCAGGAACATCTCTTCCAAAGGCCTGTGAAACGCCGTTTCTTTACAGGCCCTACCTAGCTGAAGTAGAACTTCTGCTCTAGGTGTGCTACATTGCCCTCGAGCTGAAAGGCACAACGTGCATTCTTCTATCCAGAGGGCGAGTTGGGACCCAAAGCATCTTGCTTCCAGCTCTTTGCGAAGCTAAGAAACAACTCGCTCTGCACAGTGCTCTTACAGCCTACCGGGAACATATCTTACAAAGGCCTGTGAAAAGCAGTTTCTTTGCAGGCCTGATGTGGCTGAAGTAGAACTTCTGCTCTGCGTGTGCTACATTGCCCTAGAGCTGAAAGGCACAACGTGCAGGCTTCTTTCCAAAGGGTGAGTTGGGCCCCAAAGCATCTTGCTTCCAGCTCTTTGGGAAGTTAAGAAACAACTCGCTCTGCACAGTGCTCCTACAGCCTCCTGGGAACATCTCTTACAAAGGCCTGTGAAACGCAGTTTCTTTGCAGGCCTGATCTGGCTGAAGTAGGACTTCTGCTCTGCGTGTGCTACATTGCCGTAGAGCTGAAAGGCACAACGTGCAGGCTTCTTTCCAAAGGGCGAGTTGGGACCCAAAGCATCTTGCTACCAGGTCTTTTGGAAGCAAAGAAACAACTCGCTCTGCACAGTGCTCTTACAGCCTACCGGGAACATCTCTTACAAAGGCCTATGAAATGCAGTTTCTTTGCAGGCATGATCTGGCTGAAGTAGAACTTCTGCTCTGGGTGAGCTACATTGCCCTAGAGCTGAAAGGCATAACGTGCAGGCTTCTTTGCAAAGGGCGAGTTGGGCCCCAAAGCATCTTGCTTCCAGCTCTTTCGGAAGCTAAGAAACAACACGCTCTGCACAGGGCTCTTACAGCCTACCGGGAACATCTCTTACAAAGGCCTGTGAAACGCAGTTTCTTTGCAGGCCTCATCTGGCTGAAGTAGAACATGTGCTCTGCGTGTGCTACATTACCCTAGAGCTGAAAGGCACAACGTGCAGGCTTCTTTCCAAAGGGCGAGTTGGGCCCCAAAGCATCTTTCTTCCAGCTCTTTGGGAAGATAAGAAACAACTCGCTCTGCACAGTGCTCTTACAGCCTACCGGGAACATCTCTTACAAAGCCGTGTGAAACGCAGTTTCTTTGCAGGCCTGATGTGGCTGAAGTAGAACTTCTGCTCTGCGTGTGCTACATTGCCCTAGAGCTGAAAGGCACAACGTGCAGGCTTCTTTCCTAAGGGCGAGTTGGGCCCCAAAGCATCTTGCTTCCAGCTCTTTGGGAAGCTAAGAAACAACTCGCTCTGCACAGTGCTCCTACAGCCTATTGGGAACATCTATTACAAAGGCCTGTGAAACGCAGTTTCTTTGCAGGCCTGATCTGGCTGAAGTAGAACTTCTGCTCTGCGTGTGCTACATTGCCGTAGAGCTGAAAGGCACAACGTGCAGGCTTCTTTCCAAAGGGTGAGTTGGGACCCAAAGCATCTTGCTTCCAGCTCTTTGGGAAGCTAAGAAACAGCTCGCTCTGCACAGTGCTCTTACAGCCTACCGGGAACATCTCTTACAAAGGCCTGTGAAACGCAGTTTCTTTGCAGGCCTGATCTGGCTGAAGTAGAACTTCTCCTCGGCGTGTGCTACATTGCCCTAGAGCTGAAACGCACAACGTGCAGGCTTCTTTCAAAAGAGTGAGCTGGGCCCTAAAGCATCTTGCTTCCAGCTCTTTGGGAAGCTAAGAAACAACTCGCTCTGCACAGTGCTCTTACAGCCTACCGGGAACATCTCTACAAAGGCCTATGAAATGCAGTTTCTTTGCAGGCATGATCTGGCTGAAGTAGAACTTCTGCTCTGGGTGAGCTACATTGCCCTAGAGCTGAAAGGGACAACGTGCAGGCTTCTTTCAAAAGGGCGAGTTGGGCCCCAAAGCATCTTGCTTCCAGCTCTTTGGGAAGCTAAGAAACAACTCGCTCTGCACAGTGCTCTTACAGCCTACCGGGAACATCTCTTACAAAGGCCTGTGAAACGCAGTTTCTTTGCAGGCCTGATCTGGCTGAAGTAGAACTTCTGCTCTGCGTGTGCTACATTGCCCTAGCAGCTGAAAGGCACAACGTGCAGGCTTCTTTCAAAAGAGCGAGCTGGGCCCCAAAGCATCTTGCTTCCAGCTCTTTGGGAAGCTAAGAAACAACTCGCTCTGCACTGTGCTCTTACAGCCTACCGGCAACATCTCTTACAAAGGCCTGTGAAACGCAGTTTCTTTGCAGGCCTGATCTGGCTGAAGTAGAACTTCTGCTCTGGGTGAGCTACATTGCCCTAGAGCTGAAAGGCACAACGTGCAGGCTTCTTTGCAAAGGGCGAATTTGGCCCCAAAGCAACTTGCTTCCAGCTCTTTGGGAAGCTAAGAAACAACTCGCTCTGCACAGTGCTCTTACAGCCTACCGGGAACATCTCTTACAAAGGCCTGTGAAACGCAGTTTCTTTACAGGCCTGACCTAGCTGAAGTAGAACTTCTGCTCTGGGTGTGCTACATTGCCCTCGAGCTGAAAGGCACAACGTGCAGCCTTCTTTCCAAAGGGCGAGTGGGGCCCCAAACCATCTTGCTTCCAGCTCTTTGGGAAGCTAAGAAACAGCTCGCTCTGCACAGTGCTCTTACAGCCTACCGGGAACATCTCTTACAAAAGCCTGTGAAACGCAGTTTCTTTGCAGGCCTCATCTGGCTGAAGTAGAACTTCTCCTCGGCGTGTGCTACATTGCCCTAGAGCTGAAACGCACAACGTGCAGGCTTCTTTCAAAAGAGCGAGCTGGGCCCTAAAGCATCTTGCTTCCAGCTCTTTGGGAAGCTAAGAAACAACTCGCTCTGCACAGTGCTCTTACAGCCTACTGGGAACATGTCTTACAAATGCCTGTGAAACGCAGTTTCTTTGCAGGCCTGATCTGGCTGAAGTAGAACTTCTGCTCTGGGTGAGCTCCATTGCCCTAGAGCTGAAAGGCACAATGTGCAGGCTTCTTTACAAAGGTCGAGTTGGGACCCAAAGCATCTTGCTTCCAGGTCTTTGGGAAGCTAAGAAACAACTCGCTCTGCACAGTGCTCTTACAGCCTACCGGGAACATCTCTTACAAAGGCCTGTGAAACGCAGTTTCTTTGCAGGCCTCATCTGGCTGAAGTATAACATGTGTTCTGCGTGTGCTACATTACCCTAGAGCTGAAAGGCACAACGTGCAGGCTTCTTTCCAAAGGGCGAGTTGGGCCCCAAAGCATCTTGCTTCCAGCTCTTTGGGAAGCTAAGAAACAACTCGCTCTGCACAGTGCTCTTATAGCCAACCGGGAACATCTCTTACAAAGCCCTGTGAAACGCAGTTTCTTTGCAGGCCTGATGTGGCTGCAGTAGAACTTCTGCTCTGGGTGTGCTACATTGCCCTGCAGCTGAAAGGCACAACGTGCAGGCTTCTTTCCAAAGGGCGAGTTGGGCCCCAAAGCATCTTGCTTCCAGCTCTTTGGGAAGCTAAGAAACAACTCGCTCTGCACAGTGCTCTGACAGCCTACCAGGAACATCTCTTCCAAAGGCCTGTGAAACGCCGTTTCTTTACAGGCCCTACCTAGCTGAAGTAGAACTTCTGCTCTAGGTGTGCTACATTGCCCTCGAGCTGAAAGGCACAACGTGCATTCTTCTATCCAGAGGGCGAGTTGGGACCCAAAGCATCTTGCTTCCAGCTCTTTGCGAAGCTAAGAAACAACTCGCTCTGCACAGTGCTCTTACAGCCTACCGGGAACATATCTTACAAAGGCCTGTGAAAAGCAGTTTCTTTGCAGGCCTGATGTGGCTCCAGTAGAACTTCTGCTCTGCGTGTGCTACATTGCCCTAGAGCTGAAAGGCACAACGTGCAGGCTTCTTTCCAAAGGGTGAGTTGGGCCCCAAAGCATCTTGCTTCCAGCTCTTTGGGAAGTTAAGAAACAACTCGCTCTGCACAGTGCTCCTACAGCCTCCTGGGAACATCTCTTACAAAGGCCTGTGAAACGCAGTTTCTTTGCAGGCCTGATCTGGCTGAAGTAGGACTTCTGCTCTGCGTGTGCTACATTGCCGTAGAGCTGAAAGGCACAACGTGCAGGCTTCTTTCCAAAGGGCGAGTTGGGACCCAAAGCATCTTGCTACCAGGTCTTTTGGAAGCAAAGAAACAACTCGCTCTGCACAGTGCTCTTACAGCCTACCGGGAACATCTCTTACAAAGGCCTATGAAATGCAGTTTCTTTGCAGGCATGATCTGGCTGAAGTAGAACTTCTGCTCTGGGTGAGCTACATTGCCCTAGAGCTGAAAGGCATAACGTGCAGGCTTCTTTGCAAAGGGCGAGTTGGGCCCCAAAGCATCTTGCTTCCAGCTCTTTCGGAAGCTAAGAAACAACACGCTCTGCACAGGGCTCTTACAGCCTACCGGGAACATCTCTTACAAAGGCCTGTGAAACGCAGTTTCTTTGCAGGCCTCATCTGGCTGAAGTAGAACATGTGCTCTGCGTGTGCTACATTACCCTAGAGCTGAAAGGCACAACGTGCAGGCTTCTTTCCAAAGGGCGAGTTGGGCCCCAAAGCATCTTTCTTCCAGCTCTTTGGGAAGATAAGAAACAACTCGCTCTGCACAGTGCTCTTACAGCCTACCGGGAACATCTCTTACAAAGCCGTGTGAAACGCAGTTTCTTTTCAGGCCTGATGTGGCTGAAGTAGAACTTCTGCTCTGCGTGTGCTACATTGCCCTAGAGCTGAAAGGCACAACGTGCAGGCTTCTTTCCTAAGGGCGAGTTGGGCCCCAAAGCATCTTGCTTCCAGCTCTTTGGGAAGCTAAGAAACAACTCGCTCTGCACAGTGCTCCTACAGCCTATTGGGAACATCTATTACAAAGGCCTGTGAAACGCAGTTTCTTTGCAGGCCTGATCTGGCTGAAGTAGAACTTCTGCTCTGCGTGTGCTACATTGCCGTAGAGCTGAAAGGCACAACGTGCAGGCTTCTTTCCAAAGGGTGAGTTGGGACCCAAAGCATCTTGCTTCCAGGTCTTTGGGAAGATAAGAAACAACTCGCTCTGCACAGTGCTCTTACAGCCTACCGGGAACATCTCTTACAAAGGCCTGTGAAACGCAGTTTCTTTGCACGCCTGATCTGGCTGAAGTGTAACTTCTGCTCTGGGTGTGCTCCATTGCCCTAGAGCTGAAAGGCACAACGTGCAGGCTTCTGTCCAAAGGGCGAGTTGGGCCCCAAACCATCTTGCTTCCAGCTCTTTGGGAAGCTAAGAAACAGCTCGCTCTGCACAGTGCTCTTACAGCCTACCGGGAACATCTCTTACAAAGGCCTGTGAAACGCCGTTCCTTTGCAGGCCTGATCTGGCTGAAGTAGAACTTCTGCTCTGCGTGTGCTACATTGCCCTAGAGCTGGAAGGCACAACGTGCAGGCTTATATCCAGAGGGCGAGTTGGGGCCCAAAGCATCTTGCTTCCAGCTCTTTAGGAAGCTAAGAGACAACTCGCTCTTCACAGTGCTCTTACAGCCTACCGGGAACATCTCTTACAAAGGCCTGTGAAACGCAGTTTCTTTGCAGGCCTGATGTGGCTGAAGTAGAACTTCTGCTCTGCGTGTGCTACATTGCCCTAGAGCTGAAAGGTAAAACGTGCAGGCTTCTTTCCAAAGGGCGAGTTGGGACCCAAAGCATCTTGCTTCCAGCTCTTTGGGAAGCTAAGAAACAACTCGCTCTGCACAGTGCTCTTACAGCCTACCGGGAACATCTCTACAAAGGCCTAGGAAATGCAGTTTCTTTGCAGGCATGATCTGGCTGAAGTAGAACTTCTGCTCTGGGTGAGCTACATTGCCCTAGAGCTGAAAGGGACAACGTGCAGGCTTCTTTCAAAAGGGCGAGTTGGGCCCCAAAGCATCTTGCTTCCAGCTCTTTCGGAAGCTAAGAAACAACTCGCTCTGCACAGTGCTCTTACAGCCTACCGGGAACATCTCTTACAAAGGCCTGTGAAACGCAGTTTCTTTGCAGGCCTGATCTGGCTGAAGTAGAACTTCTGCTCTGCGTGTGTTACATTGCCCTAGAGCTGAAACGCACAACGTGCAGGCTTCTTTGAAAAGAGCGAGCTGGGCCCTAAAGCATCTTGCTTCCAGCTCTTTGGGAAGCTAAGAAACAACTCGCTCTTCACACTGCTCTTACAGCCTACCGGCAACATCTCTTACAAAGTCCTGTGAAACGCAGTTTCTTTGCAGGCCTGATCTGGCTGAAGTAGAACTTCTGCTCTGGGTGAGCTACATTGCCCTAGAGCTGAAAGGCCCAACGTGCAGGCTTCTTTGCAAAGGGCGAATTTGGCCCCAAAGCAACTTGCTTCCAGCTCTTTGGGAAGCTAAGAAACAACTCGCTCTGCACAGTGCTCTTACAGCCTACCGGGAACATCTCTTACAAAGGCCTGTGAAACGCAGTTTCTTTACAGGCCTGACCTAGCTGAAGTAGAACTTCTGCTCTGGGTGTGCTACATTGCCCTCGAGCTGAAAGGCACAACGTGCAGCCTTCTTTCCAAAGGGCGAGTTGAGCCCCAAAGCATCTTGCCTACAGCTCTTTGGGAAGCTAAGAAACAACTCGCTCTGCACAGTGCTCTTACAGCCTACCGGGAACATATCTTACAAAGGCCTGTGAAACGCAGTTTCTTTGCAGGCCTGATGTGGCTGAAGTAGAACTTCTGCTCTGCGTGTGCTACATTGCCCTAGAGCTGAAAGGCACAACGTGCAGGCTTCTTTGCAAAGGGCGAGTTGGGCCCCAAAGCATCTTGCTTCCAGCTCTTTGGGAAGCTAAGAAACAACTCGCTCTGCACAGTGCTCTTACAGCCTACCGGGAACATCTCTTACAAAGGCCTGTGAAACGCAGTTTCTTGGCAGGCCTGATCTGGCTGAAGTAGAACTTCTGCTCTGGGTGAGCTCCATTGCCCTAGAGCTGAAAGGCACAACGTGCAGGCTTCTTTACAAAGGTCGACTTGGGACCCAAAGCATCTTGCTTCCAGGTCTTTGGGAAGCTAAGAAACAACTCGCTCTGCACAGTGCTCTTACAGCCTACCGGGAACATCTCTTACAAAGGCCTGTGAAACGCAGTTTCTTTGCAGGCCTCATCTGGCTGAAGTATAACATGTGTTCTGCGTGTGCTACATTACCCTAGAGCTGAAAGGCACAACGTGCATGCTTCTTTCCAAAGGGCGAGTTGGGCCCCAAAGCATCTTGCTTCCAGCTCTTTGGGGAGCTAAGAAACAACTCGCTCTGCACAGTGCTCTTATAGCCAACCGGGAACATCTCTTACAAAGCCCTGTGAAACGCAGTTTCTTTGCAGGCCTGATGTGGCTGCAATAGAACTTCTGCTCTGGGTGTGCTACATTGCCCTGCAGCTGAAAGGCACAACATGCAGGCTTCTTTCCAAAGGGCGAGTTGGGCCCCAAAGCATCTTGCTTCCAGCTCTTTGGGAAGCTAAGAAACAACTCGCTCTGCACATTTCTCTTACAGCCTACCAGGAACATCTCTTCCAAAGGGCTGTGAAACGCCGTTTCTTTACAGGCCCTACCTAGCTGAAGTAGAACTTCTGCTCTGCGTGTGCTACTTTGCCCTAGAGCTGAAAGGCACAACGTGCAGGCTTCTTTCCTAAGGGCGAGTTGGGCCCCAAAGCATCTTGCTTCCAGCTCTTTGGGAAGCTAAGAAACAACTCGCTCTGCACAGTGCTCCTACAGCCTATTGGGAACATCTCTTACAAAGGCCTGTGAAACGCAGTTTCTTTGCAGGCCTGATCTGGCTGAAGTAGAACTTCTGCTCTGCGTGTGCTACATTGCCGTAGAGCTGAAAGGCACAACGTGCAGGCTTCTTTCCAAAGGGTGAGTTGGGACCCAAAGCATCTTGCTTCCAGGTCTTTGGGAAGATAAGAAACAACTCGCTCTGCACAGTGCTCTTACATCCTACCAGGAACATCTCTTACAAAGGCCTGTGAACTGCAGTTTCTTTGCAGGCCTCATCTGGCTGAAGTAGAACATGTGCTCTTCGTGTGCTACATTACCCTAGAGCTGAAAGGCACAACGTGCAGGCTTCTTTCCAAAAGGCGAGTTGGGCCCCAAAGCATCTTGCTTCCAGCTCTTTGGGAAGCTAAGAAACAACTCGCTCTGCACAGTGCCCTTATAGCCAACCGGGCACATCTCTTACAAAGCCCTGTGAAACGCAGTTTCTTTGCAGGCCTGATGTGGCTGCAGTAGAACTTCTGCTCTGGGTGTGCTACATTGCCCTGCAGCTGAAAGGCACAACGTGCAGGCTTCTTTCCAAAGGGCGAGTTGGGCCCCAAAGCATCTTGCTTCCAGCTCTTTGGGAAGCTAAGAAACAACTCGCTCTGCACAGTGCTCTGACAGCCTACCAGGAACATCTCTTCCAAGGGCCTGTGAAACGCCGTTTCTTTACAGGCCCGACCTAGCTGAAGTAGTACTTCTGCTCTAGGTGTGCTACATTGCCCTCGAGCTGAAAGGCACAACGTGCAGCCTTCTTTCCAAAGGGCGAGTTGAGCCCAAAGCATCTTGCCTACAGCTCTTTGGGAAGCTAAGAAACAACTCGCTCTGCACAGTGCTCTTACAGCCTACCGGGAACATATCTTACAAAGGCCTGTGAAACGCAGTTTCTTTGCAGGCCTGATGTGGCTGAAGTAGAACTTCTGCTCTGCGTGTGCTACATTGCCCTAGAGCTGAAAGGCACAACGTGCAGGCTTCTTTCTAAAGGGCGAGTTGGGCCCCAAAGCATCTTGCTTCCAGCTCTTTGGGAAGCTAAGAAACAACTCGCTCTGCACAGTGCTCTTACAGCCTACCGGGAACATCTCTTACAAAGGCCTGTGAAACGCAGTTTCTTTGCAGGCCTCATCTGGCTGAAGTATAACATGTGTTCTGCGTGTGCTACATTACCCTAGAGCTGAAAGGCACAACGTGCAGGCTTCTTTCCAAAGGGCGAGTTGGGCCACAAAGCATCTTGCTTCCAGCTCTTTGGGAAGCTAAGAAACAACTCGCTCTGCACAGTGCTCTTATAGCCAACCGGGAACATCTCTTACAAAGCCCTGTGAAACGCAGTTTCTTTGCAGGCCTGATCTGGCTGAAGTAGAACTTCTGCTCTGCGTGTGCTACATTGCCCTAGAGCTGGAAGGCACAACGTGCAGGCTTCTATCCAGAGGGCGAGTTGGGGCCCAAAGCATCCTGCTTCCAGCTCTTTGGGAAGCTAAGAGACAACTCGCTCTTC
The DNA here is from genome assembly GCF_037783145.1 of Equus przewalskii. Classification (NCBI taxonomy): domain Eukaryota; kingdom Metazoa; phylum Chordata; class Mammalia; order Perissodactyla; family Equidae; genus Equus; species Equus przewalskii. Next base: position 39,300 of record NW_027227706.1, on the reverse strand, counting down.
ACAGTGCTCTTACAGCCTACCGGGAACATATCTTACAAAGGCCTGTGAAACGCAGTTTCTTTGCAGGCCTGATCTGGCTGAAGTAGAACTTCTGTTCTGCGTGTGCTACATTGCCGTAGAGCTGAAAGGCACAACGTGCAGGCTTCTTTCCAAAGGGCGAGTTGGGACCCAAAGCATCTTGCTTCCAGGTCTTTGGGAAGATAAGAAACAACTCGCTCTGCACAGTGCTCTTACATCCTACCGGGAACATCTCTTACAAAGGCCTGTGAACTGCAGTTTCTTTGCAGGCCTCATCTGGCTGAAGTAGAACATGTGCTCTGCGTGTGCTACATTACCCTAGAGCTGAAAGGCACAACGTGCAGGCTTCTTTACAAAGGGCGAGTTGGGCCCCAAAGCATCTTTCTTCCAGCTCTTTGGGAAGCTAAGAAACAACTCGCTCTGCACAGTGCTCTTACAGCCTACCGGGAACATCTCTTACAAAGGCCTGTGAAACGCAGTTTCTTTGCAGACCTGATCTGGCTGAAGTAGAACTTCTGCTCTGGATGTGCTACATTGCCCTGCAGCTGAAAGGCACAACATGCAGGCTTCTTTCCAAAGGGCGATTTGGGCCCCAAAGCATCTTGCTTCCAGCTCTTTGGGAAGCTAAGAAACAACTCGCTCTGCACAGTGCTCTTACAGCCTACCGGGAACATCTCTTACAAAGGCCTGTGAAACGCAGTTTCTTTGCAGGACTGATGTGGCTGAAGTAGAACTTCTGCTCTGCGTGTGCTACATTGCCCTAGAGCTGAAAGGCACAACGTGCAGGCTTCTTTCCAAAGGGCGAGTTGGGCCCCAAAGCATCTTGCTTCCAGCTCTTTGGGAAGCGAAGAAACAACTCGCTCAGCACAGTGCTCTTACAGCCTACCGGGAACATCTCTTACAAAGGCCTGTGAAACGCAGTTTCTTGGCAGTCCTGATCTGGCTGAAGTAGAACTTCTGCTCTGCGTGTGTTGCATTGCCCTAGAGCTGAAAGGCACAACGTGCAGGCTTCTTTCCAAAGGGTGAGTTGGGCCCCAAAGCATCTTACTTCCAGCTCTTTGGGAAGCTAAGAAACAACTCGCTCTGCACAGGGCTCTTACAGCCTACCGGGAACATCTCTTACAAAGGCCTGTGAAACGCATTTTCTTTGCAGGCCTGATCTGGCTGAAGTAGAACTTCTGCTCTGGCTGAGCTACATTGCACTAGAGCTGAAAGGCACAACATGCAGGCTTCTTTCCAAAGGGCGAGTGGGGCCCCAAACCATCTTGCTTCCAGCTCTTTGGGAAGCTAAGAAACAGCTCGCTCTGCACAGTGCTCTTACAGCCTACCGGGAACATCTCTTACAAAAGCCTGTGAAACGCAGTTTCTTTGCAGGCCTCATCTGGCTGAAGTAGAACTTCTCCTCGGCGTGTGCTACATTGCCCTAGAGCTGAAACGCACAACGTGCAGGCTTCTTTCAAAAGAGCGAGCTGGGCCCTAAAGCATCTTGCTTCCAGCTCTTTGGGAAGCTAAGAAACAACTCGCTCTGCACAGTGCTCTTACAGCCTACTGGGAACATGTCTTACAAATGCCTGTGAAACGCAGTTTCTTTGCAGGCCTGATCTGGCTGAAGTAGAACTTCTGCTCTGGGTGAGCTCCATTGCCCTAGAGCTGAAAGGCACAATGTGCAGGCTTCTTTACAAAGGTCGAGTTGGGACCCAAAGCATCTTGCTTCCAGGTCTTTGGGAAGCTAGGAAACAACTCGCTCTGCACAGTGCTCTTACAGCCTACCGGGAACATCTCTTACAAAGGCCTGTGAAACGCAGTTTCTTTGCAGGCCTCATCTGGCTGAAGTATAACATGTGTTCTGCGTGTGCTACATTACCCTAGAGCTGAAAGGCACAACGTGCAGGCTTCTTTCCAAAGGGCGAGTTGGGCCCCAAAGCATCTTGCTTCCAGCTCTTTGGGAAGCTAAGAAACAACTCGCTCTGCACAGTGCTCTTATAGCCAACCGGGAACATCTCTTACAAAGCCCTGTGAAACGCAGTTTCTTTGCAGGCCTGATGTGGCTGCAGTAGAACTTCTGCTCTGGGTGTGCTACATTGCCCTGCAGCTGAAAGGCACAACGTGCAGGCTTCTTTCCAAAGGGCGAGTTGGGCCCCAAAGCATCTTGCTTCCAGCTCTTTGGGAAGCTAAGAAACAACTCGCTCTGCACAGTGCTCTGACAGCCTACCAGGAACATCTCTTCCAAAGGCCTGTGAAACGCCGTTTCTTTACAGGCCCTACCTAGCTGAAGTAGAACTTCTGCTCTAGGTGTGCTACATTGCCCTCGAGCTGAAAGGCACAACGTGCATTCTTCTATCCAGAGGGCGAGTTGGGACCCAAAGCATCTTGCTTCCAGCTCTTTGCGAAGCTAAGAAACAACTCGCTCTGCACAGTGCTCTTACAGCCTACCGGGAACATCTCTTACAAAGGCCTGTGAAACGCAGTTTCTTTGCACGCCTGATCTGGCTGAAGTGTAACTTCTGCTCTGGGTGTGCTCCATTGCCCTAGAGCTGTAAGGCACAACGTGCAGGCTTCTTTCCAAAGGGCGAGTTGGGCCACAAACCATCTTGCTTCCAGCTCTTTGGGAAGCTAAGAAACAGCTCGCTCTGCACAGTGCTCTTACAGCCTACCGGGAACATCTCTTACAAAGGCCTGTGAAACGCAGTTTCTTTGCAGGCCTGATCTGGCTGAAGTAGAACTTCTCCTCGGCGTGTGCTACATTGCCCTAGAGCTGAAACGCACAACGTGCAGGCTTCTTTCAAAAGAGTGAGCTGGGCCCTAAAGCATCTTGCTTCCAGCTCTTTGGGAAGCTAAGAAACAACTCTCTCTGCAGAGTGCTCTTACAGCCTACCGGGAACATCTCTTACAAAGGCCTGTGAAACGCAGTTTCTTTGCAGGCCTGATGTGGCTGAAGTAGAACTTCTGCTCTGGGTGTGCTACATTGCCCTCGAGCTGAAAGGCACAACGTGCAGGCTTCTTTCCAAAGGGCGAGTTGGGCCCCAAAGCATCTTGCTTCCAGCTCTTTGGGAAGCGAAGAAACAACTCGCTCAGCACAGTGCTCTTACAGCCTACCGGGAACATCTCTTACAAAGGCCTGTGAAACGCAGTTTCTTGGCAGTCCTGATCTGGCTGAAGTAGAACTTCTGCTCTGCGTGTGTTGCATTGCCCTAGAGCTGAAAGGCACAACGTGCAGGCTTCTTTCCAAAGGGTGAGTTGGGCCCCAAAGCATCTTACTTCCAGCTCTTTGGGAAGCTAAGAAACAACTCGCTCTGCACAGTGCTCTTACAGCCTACCGGGAACATCTCTTACAAAGGCCTGTGAAACGCATTTTCTTTGCAGGCCTGATCTGGCTGAAGTAGAACTTCTGCTCTGGCTGAGCTACATTGCACTAGAGCTGAAAGGCACAACATGCAGGCTTCTTTCCAAAGGGCGAGTGGGGCCCCAAACCATCTTGCTTCCAGCTCTTTGGGAAGCTAAGAAACAGCTCGCTCTGCACAGTGCTCTTACAGCCTACCGGGAACATCTCTTACAAAAGCCTGTGAAACGCAGTTTCTTTGCAGGCCTCATCTGGCTGAAGTAGAACTTCTCCTCGGCGTGTGCTACATTGCCCTAGAGCTGAAACGCACAACGTGCAGGCTTCTTTCAAAAGAGCGAGCTGGGCCCTAAAGCATCTTGCTTCCAGCTCTTTGGGAAGCTAAGAAACAACTCGCTCTGCACAGTGCTCTTACAGCCTACTGGGAACATGTCTTACAAATGCCTGTGAAACGCAGTTTCTTTGCAGGCCTGATCTGGCTGAAGTAGAACTTCTGCTCTGGGTGAGCTCCATTGCCCTAGAGCTGAAAGGCACAATGTGCAGGCTTCTTTACAAAGGTCGAGTTGGGACCCAAAGCATCTTGCTTCCAGGTCTTTGGGAAGCTAAGAAACAACTCGCTCTGCACAGTGCTCTTACAGCCTACCGGGAATATCTCTTACAAAGGCCTGTGAAACGCAGTTTCTTTGCAGGCCTCATCTGGCTGAAGCATAACATGTGTTCTGCGTGTGCTACATTACCCTAGAGCTGAAAGGCACAACGTGCAGGCTTCTTTCCAAAGGGCGAGTTGGGCCCCAAAGCATCTTGCTTCCAGCTCTTTGGGGAGCTAAGAAACAACTCGCTCTGCACAGTTCTATTATAGCCAACCGGGAACATCTCTTACAAAGCCCTGTGAAACGCAGTTTCTTTGCAGGCCTGATGTGGCTGCAGTAGAACTTCTGCTCTGGGTGTGCTACATTGCCCTGCAGCTGAAAGGCACAACGTGCAGGCTTCTTTCCAAAGGGCGAGTTGGGCCCCAAAGCATCTTGCTTCCAGCTCTTTGGGAAGCTAAGAAACAACTCGCTCTGCACAGTGCTCTTACAGCCTACCAGGAACATCTCTTCCAAAGGCCTGTGAAACGCCGTTTCTTTACAGGCCCTACCTAGCTGAAGTAGAACTTCTGCTCTAGGTGTGCTACATTGCCCTCGAGCTGAAAGGCACAACGTGCATTCTTCTATCCAGAGGGCGAGTTGGGCCCCAAAGCATCTTTCTTCCAACTCTTTGGGAAGCTAAGAAACAACTCGCTCTGCACAGTGCTCTTACAGCCTACCGGGAACATCTCTACAAAGGCCTATGAAATGCAGTTTCTTTGCAGGCATGATCTGGCTGAAGTAGAACTTCTGCTCTGGGTGAGCTACATTGCCCTAGAGCTGAAAGGGACAACGTGCAGGCTTCTTTCAAAAGGGCGAGTTGGGCCCCAAAGCATCTTGCTTCCAGCTCTTTGGGAAGCTAAGAAACAACTCGCTCTGCACAGTGCTCTGACAGCCTACCGGGAACATCTCTTACAAAGGCCTGTGAAACGCAGTTTCTTTGCAGGCCTGATCTGGCTGAAGTAGAACTTCTCCTCGGCGTGTGCTACATTGCCCTAGAGCTGAAACGCACAACGTGCAGGCTTCTTTCAAAAGAGCGAGCTGGGCCCTAAAGCATCTTGCTTCCAGCTCTTTGGGAAGCTAAGAAACAACTCGCTCTGCACAGTGCTCTTACAGCCTACCGGGAACATCTCTTACAAAGGCCTGTGAAACGCAGTTTCTTTACAGGCCTGACCTAGCTGAAGTAGAACTTCTGCTCTGGGTGTGCTACATTGCCCTCGAGCTGAAAGGCACAACGTGCAGCCTTCTTTCCAAAGGGCGAGTTGAGCCCCAAAGCATCTTGCCTACAGCTCTTTGGGAAGCTAAGAAACAACTCGCTCTGCACAGTGCTCTTACAGCCTACCGGGAACATATCTTACAAAGGCCTGTGAAATGCAGTTTCTTTGCAGGCCTGATGTGGCTGAAGTAGAACTTCTGCTCTGCGTGTGCTACATTGCCCTAGAGCTGAAAGGCACAACGTGCAGGCTTCTTTCTAAAGGGCGAGCTGGGCCCCAAAGCATCTTGCTTCCAGCTCTTTGGGAAGCTAAGAAACAACTCGCTCTGCACAGTGCTCTTACAGCCTACCGGGAACATCTCTTACAAAGGCCTGTGAAACGCAGTTTCTTGGCAGGCCTGATCTGGCTGAAGTAGAACTTCTGCTCTGGGTGAGCTCCATTGCCGTAGAGCTGAAAGGCACAACGTGCAGGCTTCTTTACATAGGTCGAGTTGGGACCCAAAGCATCTTGCTTCCAGGTCTTTGGGAAGCTAAGAAACAACTCGCTCTGCACAGTGCTCTTACAGCCTACCGGGAGCATCTTTACAAAGGCCTGTGAAACGCAGTTTCTTTGCAGGCCTCATCTGGCTGAAGTAGAACATGTGCTCTGCGTGTGCTACATTACCCTAGAGCTGAAAGGCACAACGTGCAGGCTTCTTTCCAAAGGGCGAGTTGGGCCCCAAAGCATCTTTCTTCCAGCTCTTTGGGAAGATAAGAAACAACTCGCTCTGCACAGTGCTCTTACAGCCTACCGGGAACATCTCTTACAAAGCCGTGTGAAACGCAGTTTCTTTGCAGGCCTGATGTGGCTGAAGTAGAACTTCTGCTCTGCGTGTGCTACATTGCCCTAGAGCTGAAAGGCACAACGTGCAGGCTTCTTTCCTAAGGGCGAGTTGGGCCCCAAAGCATCTTGCTTCCAGCTCTTTGGGAAGCTAAGAAACAACTCGCTCTGCACAGTGCTCCTACAGCCTATTGGGAACATCTCTTACAAAGGCCTGTGAAACGCAGTTTCTTTGCAGGCCTGATCTGGCTGAAGTAGAACTTCTGCTCTGCGTGTGCTACATTGCCGTAGAGCTGAAAGGCACAACGTGCAGGCTTCTTTCTAAAGGGTGAGTTGGGACCCAAAGCATCTTGCTTCCAGGTCTTTGGGAAATTAAGAAACAACTCGCTCTGCACAGTGCTCTTACATCCTACCAGGAACATCTCTTACAAAGGCCTGTGAACTGCAGTTTCTTTGCAGGCCTCATCTGGCTGAAGTAGAACATGTGCTCTCCGTGTGCTACATTACCATAGAGCTGAAAGGCACAACGTGCAGGCTTCTTTCCAAAGGGCGAGTTGGGCCCCAAAGCATCTTTCTTCCAACTCTTTGGGAAGCTAAGAAACAACTCGCTCTGCACAGTGCTCTGACAGCCTACCAGGAACATCTCTTCCAAAGGCCTGTGAAACGCCGTTTCTTTACAGGCCCTACCTAGCTGAAGTAGAACTTCTGCTCTAGGTGTGCTACATTGCCCTCGAGCTGAAAGGCACAACGTGCATTCTTCTATCCAGAGGGCGAGTTGGGACCCAAAGCATCTTGCTTCCAGCTCTTTGCGAAGCTAAGAAACAACTCGCTCTGCACAGTGCTCTTACAGCCTACCGGGAACATATCTTACAAAGGCCTGTGAAAAGCAGTTTCTTTGCAGGCCTGATGTGGCTGAAGTAGAACTTCTGCTCTGCGTGTGCTACATTGCCGTAGAGCTGAAAGGCACAACGTGCAGGCTTCTTTCCAAAGGGTGAGTTGGGCCCCAAAGCATCTTGCTTCCAGCTCTTTGGGAAGTTAAGAAACAACTCGCTCTGCACAGTGCTCCTACAGCCTCCTGGGAACATCTCTTACAAAGGCCTGTGAAACGCAGTTTCTTTGCAGGCCTGATCTGGCTGAAGTAGGACTTCTGCTCTGCGTGTGCTACATTGCCGTAGAGCTGAAAGGCACAACGTGCAGGCTTCTTTCCAAAGGGCGAGTTGGGACCCAAAGCATCTTGCTACCAGGTCTTTTGGAAGCAAAGAAACAACTCGCTCTGCACAGTGCTCTTACAGCCTACCGGGAACATCTCTTACAAAGGCCTATGAAATGCAGTTTCTTTGCAGGCATGATCTGGCTGAAGTAGAACTTCTGCTCTGGGTGAGCTACATTGCCCTAGAGCTGAAAGGCATAACGTGCAGGCTTCTTTGCAAAGGGCGAGTTGGGCCCCAAAGCATCTTGCTTCCAGCTCTTTCGGAAGCTAAGAAACAACACGCTCTGCACAGGGCTCTTACAGCCTACCGGGAACATCTCTTACAAAGGCCTGTGAAACGCAGTTTCTTTGCAGGCCTCATCTGGCTGAAGTAGAACATGTGCTCTGCGTGTGCTACATTACCCTAGAGCTGAAAGGCACAACGTGCAGGCTTCTTTCCAAAGGGCGAGTTGGGCCCCAAAGCATCTTTCTTCCAGCTCTTTGGGAAGATAAGAAACAACTCGCTCTGCACAGTGCTCTTACAGCCTACCGGGAACATCTCTTACAAAGCCGTGTGAAACGCAGTTTCTTTTCAGGCCTGATGTGGCTGAAGTAGAACTTCTGCTCTGCGTGTGCTACATTGCCCTAGAGCTGAAAGGCACAACGTGCAGGCTTCTTTCCTAAGGGCGAGTTGGGCCCCAAAGCATCTTGCTTCCAGCTCTTTGGGAAGCTAAGAAACAACTCGCTCTGCACAGTGCTCCTACAGCCTATTGGGAACATCTATTACAAAGGCCTGTGAAACGCAGTTTCTTTGCAGGCCTGATCTGGCTGAAGTAGAACTTCTGCTCTGCGTGTGCTACATTGCCGTAGAGCTGAAAGGCACAACGTGCAGGCTTCTTTCCAAAGGGTGAGTTGGGACCCAAAGCATCTTGCTTCCAGGTCTTTGGGAAGATAAGAAACAACTCGCTCTGCACAGTGCTCTTACAGCCTACCGGGAACATCTCTTACAAAGGCCTGTGAAACGCAGTTTCTTTGCACGCCTGATCTGGCTGAAGTGTAACTTCTGCTCTGGGTGTGCTCCATTGCCCTAGAGCTGAAACGCACAACGTGCAGGCTTCTTTGAAAAGAGCGAGCTGGGCCCTAAAGCATCTTGCTTCCAGCTCTTTGGGAAGCTAAGAAACAACTCGCTCTTCACACTGCTCTTACAGCCTACCGGCAACATCTCTTACAAAGGCCTGTGAAACGCAGTTTCTTTGCAGGCCTGATCTGGCTGAAGTAGAACTTCTGCTCTGGGTGAGCTCCATTGCCCTAGAGCTGAAAGGCCCAACGTGCAGGCTTCTTTGCAAAGGGCGAATTTGGCCCCAAAGCAACTTGCTTCCAGCTCTTTGGGAAGCTAAGAAACAACTCGCTCTGCACAGTGCTCTTACAGCCTACCGGGAACATCTCTTACAAAGGCCTGTGAAACGCAGTTTCTTTACAGGCCTGACCTAGCTGAAGTAGAACTTCTGCTCTGGGTGTGCTACATTGCCCTCGAGCTGAAAGGCACAACGTGCAGCCTTCTTTCCAAAGGGTGAGTTGAGCCCCAAAGCATCTTGCCTACAGCTCTTTGGGAAGCTAAGAAACAACTCGCTCTGCACAGTGCTCTTACAGCCTACCGGGAACATATCTTACAAAGGCCTGTGAAACGCAGTTTCTTTGCAGGCCTGATGTGGCTGAAGTAGAACTTCTGCTCTGCGTGTGCTACATTGCCCTAGAGCTGAAAGGCACAACGTGCAGGCTTCTTTGCAAAGGGCGAGTTGGGCCCCAAAGCATCTTGCTTCCAGCTCTTTGGGAAGCTAAGAAACAACTCGCTCTGCACAGTGCTCTTACAGCCTACCGGGAACATCTCTTACAAAGGCCTGTGAAACGCAGTTTCTTGGCAGGCCTGATCTGGCTGAAGTAGAACTTCTGCTCTGGGTGAGCTCCATTGCCCTAGAGCTGAAAGGCACAACGTGCAGGCTTCTTTACAAAGGTCGACTTGGGACCCAAAGCATCTTGCTTCCAGGTCTTTGGGAAGCTAAGAAACAACTCGCTCTGCACAGTGCTCTTACAGCCTACCGGGAACATCTCTTACAAAGGCCTGTGAAACGCAGTTTCTTTGCAGGCCTCATCTGGCTGAAGTATAACATGTGTTCTGCGTGTGCTACATTACCCTAGAGCTGAAAGGCACAACGTGCATGCTTCTTTCCAAAGGGCGAGTTGGGCCCCAAAGCATCTTGCTTCCAGCTCTTTGGGGAGCTAAGAAACAACTCGCTCTGCACAGTGCTCTTATAGCCAACCGGGAACATCTCTTACAAAGCCCTGTGAAACGCAGTTTCTTTGCAGGCCTGATGTGGCTGCAATAGAACTTCTGCTCTGGGTGTGCTACATTGCCCTGCAGCTGAAAGGCACAACATGCAGGCTTCTTTCCAAAGGGCGAGTTGGGCCCCAAAGCATCTTGCTTCCAGCTCTTTGGGAAGCTAAGAAACAACTCGCTCTGCACATTTCTCTTACAGCCTACCAGGAACATCTCTTCCAAAGGGCTGTGAAACGCCGTTTCTTTACAGGCCCTACCTAGCTGAAGTAGAACTTCTGCTCTGCGTGTGCTACTTTGCCCTAGAGCTGAAAGGCACAACGTGCAGGCTTCTTTCCTAAGGGCGAGTTGGGCCCCAAAGCATCTTGCTTCCAGCTCTTTGGGAAGCTAAGAAACAACTCGCTCTGCACAGTGCTCTTACAGCCTACCGGGAACATATCTTACAAAGGCCTGTGAAACGCAGTTTCTTTGCAGGCCTGATGTGGCTGAAGTAGAACTTCTGCTCTGCGTGTGCTACATTGCCCTAGAGCTGAAAGGCACAACATGCAGGCTTCTTTCTAAAGGGCGAGTTGGGCCCCAAAGCATCTTGCTTCCAGCTCTTTGGGAAGCTAAGAAACAACTCGCTCTGCACAGTGCTCTTACAGCCTACCGGGAACATCTCTTACAAAGGCCTGTGAAACGCAGTTTCTTTGCAGGCCTCATCTGGCTGAAGTATAACATGTGTTCTGCGTGTGCTACATTACCCTAGAGCTGAAAGGCACAACGTGCAGGCTTCTTTCCAAAGGGCGAGTTGGGCCACAAAGCATCTTGCTTCCAGCTCTTTGGGAAGCTAAGAAACAACTCGCTCTGCACAGTGCTCTTATAGCCAACCGGGAACATCTCTTACAAAGCCCTGTGAAACGCAGTTTCTTTGCAGGCCTGATCTGGCTGAAGTAGAACTTCTGCTCTGCGTGTGCTACATTGCCCTAGAGCTGGAAGGCACAACGTGCAGGCTTCTATCCAGAGGGCGAGTTGGGGCCCAAAGCATCCTGCTTCCAGCTCTTTGGGAAGCTAAGAGACAACTCGCTCTTCACAGTGCTCTTACAGCCTACCGGGAACATATCTTACAAAGGCCTGTGAAACGCAGTTTCTTTGCAGGCCTGATCTGGCTGAAGTAGAACTTCTGTTCTGCGTGTGCTACATTGCCGTAGAGCTGAAAGGCACAACGTGCAGGCTTCTTTCCAAAGGGCGAGTTGGGACCCAAAGCATCTTGCTTCCAGGTCTTTGGGAAGATAAGAAACAACTCGCTCTGCACAGTGCTCTTACATCCTACCGGGAACATCTCTTACAAAGGCCTGTGAACTGCAGTTTCTTTGCAGGCCTCATCTGGCTGAAGTAGAACATGTGCTCTGCGTGTGCTACATTACCCTAGAGCTGAAAGGCACAACGTGCAGGCTTCTTTACAAAGGGCGAGTTGGGCCCCAAAGCATCTTTCTTCCAGCTCTTTGGGAAGCTAAGAAACAACTCGCTCTGCACAGTGCTCTTACAGCCTACCGGGAACATCTCTTACAAAGGCCTGTGAAACGCAGTTTCTTTGCAGACCTGATCTGGCTGAAGTAGAACTTCTGCTCTGGATGTGCTACATTGCCCTGCAGCTGAAAGGCACAACATGCAGGCTTCTTTCCAAAGGGCGATTTGGGCCCCAAAGCATCTTGCTTCCAGCTCTTTGGGAAGCTAAGAAACAACTCGCTCTGCACAGTGCTCTTACAGCCTACCGGGAACATCTCTTACAAAGGCCTGTGAAACGCAGCTTCTTTGCAGGACTGATGTGGCTGAAGTAGAACTTCTGCTCTGCGTGTGCTACATTGCCCTAGAGCTGAAAGGCACAACGTGCAGGCTTCTTTCCAAAGGGCGAGTTGGGCCCCAAAGCATCTTGCTTCCAGCTCTTTGGGAAGCGAAGAAACAACTCGCTCAGCACAGTGCTCTTACAGCCTACCGGGAACATCTCTTACAAAGGCCTGTGAAACGCAGTTTCTTGGCAGTCCTGATCTGGCTGAAGTAGAACTTCTGCTCTGCGTGTGTTGCATTGCCCTAGAGCTGAAAGGCACAACGTGCAGGCTTCTTTCCAAAGGGTGAGTTGGGCCCCAAAGCATCTTACTTCCAGCTCTTTGGGAAGCTAAGAAACAACTCGCTCTGCACAGGGCTCTTACAGCCTACCGGGAACATCTCTTACAAAGGCCTGTGAAACGCATTTTCTTTGCAGGCCTGATCTGGCTGAAGTAGAACTTCTGCTCTGGCTGAGCTACATTGCACTAGAGCTGAAAGGCACAACATGCAGGCTTCTTTCCAAAGGGCGAGTGGGGCCCCAAACCATCTTGCTTCCAGCTCTTTGGGAAGCTAAGAAACAGCTCGCTCTGCACAGTGCTCTTACAGCCTACCGGGAACATCTCTTACAAAAGCCTGTGAAACGCAGTTTCTTTGCAGGCCTCATCTGGCTGAAGTAGAACTTCTCCTCGGCGTGTGCTACATTGCCCTAGAGCTGAAACGCACAACGTGCAGGCTTCTTTCAAAAGAGCGAGCTGGGCCCTAAAGCATCTTGCTTCCAGCTCTTTGGGAAGCTAAGAAACAACTCGCTCTGCACAGTGCTCTTACAGCCTACTGGGAACATGTCTTACAAATGCCTGTGAAACGCAGTTTCTTTGCAGGCCTGATCTGGCTGAAGTAGAACTTCTGCTCTGGGTGAGCTCCATTGCCCTAGAGCTGAAAGGCACAATGTGCAGGCTTCTTTACAAAGGTCGAGTTGGGACCCAAAGCATCTTGCTTCCAGGTCTTTGGGAAGCTAGGAAACAACTCGCTCTGCACAGTGCTCTTACAGCCTACCGGGAACATCTCTTACAAAGGCCTGTGAAACGCAGTTTCTTTGCAGGCCTCATCTGGCTGAAGTATAACATGTGTTCTGCGTGTGCTACATTACCCTAGAGCTGAAAGGCACAACGTGCAGGCTTCTTTCCAAAGGGCGAGTTGGGCCCCAAAGCATCTTGCTTCCAGCTCTTTGGGAAGCTAAGAAACAACTCGCTCTGCACAGTGCTCTTATAGCCAACCGGGAACATCTCTTACAAAGCCCTGTGAAACGCAGTTTCTTTGCAGGCCTGATGTGGCTGCAGTAGAACTTCTGCTCTGGGTGTGCTACATTGCCCTGCAGCTGAAAGGCACAACGTGCAGGCTTCTTTCCAAAGGGCGAGTTGGGCCCCAAAGCATCTTGCTTCCAGCTCTTTGGGAAGCTAAGAAACAACTCGCTCTGCACAGTGCTCTGACAGCCTACCAGGAACATCTCTTCCAAAGGCCTGTGAAACGCCGTTTCTTTACAGGCCCTACCTAGCTGAAGTAGAACTTCTGCTCTAGGTGTGCTACATTGCCCTCGAGCTGAAAGGCACAACGTGCATTCTTCTATCCAGAGGGCGAGTTGGGACCCAAAGCATCTTGCTTCCAGCTCTTTGCGAAGCTAAGAAACAACTCGCTCTGCACAGTGCTCTTACAGCCTACCGGGAACATCTCTTACAAAGGCCTGTGAAACGCAGTTTCTTTGCACGCCTGATCTGGCTGAAGTGTAACTTCTGCTCTGGGTGTGCTCCATTGCCCTAGAGCTGTAAGGCACAACGTGCAGGCTTCTTTCCAAAGGGCGAGTTGGGCCACAAACCATCTTGCTTCCAGCTCTTTGGGAAGCTAAGAAACAGCTCGCTCTGCACAGTGCTCTTACAGCCTACCGGGAACATCTCTTACAAAGGCCTGTGAAACGCAGTTTCTTTGCAGGCCTGATCTGGCTGAAGTAGAACTTCTCCTCGGCGTGTGCTACATTGCCCTAGAGCTGAAACGCACAACGTGCAGGCTTCTTTCAAAAGAGTGAGCTGGGCCCTAAAGCATCTTGCTTCCAGCTCTTTGGGAAGCTAAGAAACAACTCTCTCTGCAGAGTGCTCTTACAGCCTACCGGGAACATCTCTTACAAAGGCCTGTGAAACGCAGTTTCTTTGCAGGCCTGATGTGGCTGAAGTAGAACTTCTGCTCTGGGTGTGCTACATTGCCCTCGAGCTGAAAGGCACAACGTGCAGGCTTCTTTCCAAAGGGCGAGTTGGGCCCCAAAGCATCTTGCTTCCAGCTCTTTGGGAAGCGAAGAAACAACTCGCTCAGCACAGTGCTCTTACAGCCTACCGGGAACATCTCTTACAAAGGCCTGTGAAACGCAGTTTCTTGGCAGTCCTGATCTGGCTGAAGTAGAACTTCTGCTCTGCGTGTGTTGCATTGCCCTAGAGCTGAAAGGCACAACGTGCAGGCTTCTTTCCAAAGGGTGAGTTGGGCCCCAAAGCATCTTACTTCCAGCTCTTTGGGAAGCTAAGAAACAACTCGCTCTGCACAGTGCTCTTACAGCCTACCGGGAACATCTCTTACAAAGGCCTGTGAAACGCATTTTCTTTGCAGGCCTGATCTGGCTGAAGTAGAACTTCTGCTCTGGCTGAGCTACATTGCACTAGAGCTGAAAGGCACAACATGCAGGCTTCTTTCCAAAGGGCGAGTGGGGCCCCAAACCATCTTGCTTCCAGCTCTTTGGGAAGCTAAGAAACAGCTCGCTCTGCACAGTGCTCTTACAGCCTACCGGGAACATCTCTTACAAAAGCCTGTGAAACGCAGTTTCTTTGCAGGCCTCATCTGGCTGAAGTAGAACTTCTCCTCGGCGTGTGCTACATTGCCCTAGAGCTGAAACGCACAACGTGCAGGCTTCTTTCAAAAGGGCGAGTTGGGCCCCAAAGCATCTTGCTTCCAGCTCTTTGGGAAGCTAAGAAACAACTCGCTCTGCACAGTGCTCTGACAGCCTACCGGGAACATCTCTTACAAAGGCCTGTGAAACGCAGTTTCTTTGCAGGCCTGATCTGGCTGAAGTAGAACTTCTCCTCGGCGTGTGCTACATTGCCCTAGAGCTGAAACGCACAACGTGCAGGCTTCTTTCAAAAGAGCGAGCTGGGCCCTAAAGCATCTTGCTTCCAGCTCTTTGGGAAGCTAAGAAACAACTCGCTCTGCACAGTGCTCTTACAGCCTACGGGGAACATCTCTTACAAAGGCCTGTGAAACGCAGTTTCTTTACAGGCCTGACCTAGCTGAAGTAGAACTTCTGCTCTGGGTGTGCTACATTGCCCTCGAGCTGAAAGGCACAACGTGCAGCCTTCTTTCCAAAGGGCGAGTTGAGCCCCAAAGCATCTTGCCTACAGCTCTTTGGGAAGCTAAGAAACAACTCGCTCTGCACAGTGCTCTTACAGCCTACCGGGAACATATCTTACAAAGGCCTGTGAAACGCAGTTTCTTTGCAGGCCTGATGTGGCTGAAGTAGAACTTCTGCTCTGCGTGTGCTACATTGCCCTAGAGCTGAAAGGCACAACGTGCAGGCTTCTTTCTAAAGGGCGAGCTGGGCCCCAAAGCATCTTGCTTCCAGCTCTTTGGGAAGCTAAGAAACAACTCGCTCTGCACAGTGCTCTTACAGCCTACCGGGAACATCTCTTACAAAGGCCTGTGAAACGCAGTTTCTTGGCAGGCCTGATCTGGCTGAAGTAGAACTTCTGCTCTGGGTGAGCTCCATTGCCGTAGAGCTGAAAGGCACAACGTGCAGGCTTCTTTACAAAGGTCGAGTTGGGACCCAAAGCATCTTGCTTCCAGGTCTTTGGGAAGCTAAGAAACAACTCGCTCTGCACAGTGCTCTTACAGCCTACCGGGAGCATCTTTACAAAGGCCTGTGAAACGCAGTTTCTTTGCAGGCCTCATCTGGCTGAAGTAGAACATGTGCTCTGCGTGTGCTACATTACCCTAGAGCTGAAAGGCACAACGTGCAGGCTTCTTTCCAAAGGGCGAGTTGGGCCCCAAAGCATCTTTCTTCCAGCTCTTTGGGAAGATAAGAAACAACTCGCTCTGCACAGTGCTCTTACAGCCTACCGGGAACATCTCTTACAAAGCCGTGTGAAACGCAGTTTCTTTGCAGGCCTGATGTGGCTGAAGTAGAACTTCTGCTCTGCGTGTGCTACATTGCCCTAGAGCTGAAAGGCACAACGTGCAGGCTTCTTTCCTAAGGGCGAGTTGGGCCCCAAAGCATCTTGCTTCCAGCTCTTTGGGAAGCTAAGAAACAACTCGCTCTGCACAGTGCTCCTACAGCCTATTGGGAACATCTCTTACAAAGGCCTGTGAAACGCAGTTTCTTTGCAGGCCTGATCTGGCTGAAGTAGAACTTCTGCTCTGCGTGTGCTACATTGCCGTAGAGCTGAAAGGCACAACGTGCAGGCTTCTTTCTAAAGGGTGAGTTGGGACCCAAAGCATCTTGCTTCCAGGTCTTTGGGAAATTAAGAAACAACTCGCTCTGCACAGTGCTCTTACATCCTACCAGGAACATCTCTTACAAAGGCCTGTGAACTGCAGTTTCTTTGCAGGCCTCATCTGGCTGAAGTAGAACATGTGCTCTCCGTGTGCTACATTACCATAGAGCTGAAAGGCACAACGTGCAGGCTTCTTTCCAAAGGGCGAGTTGGGCCCCAAAGCATCTTTCTTCCAACTCTTTGGGAAGCTAAGAAACAACTCGCTCTGCACAGTGCTCTTACAGCCTACCGGGAACTTCTCTTACAAAGGCCTGTGAAACGCAGTTTCTTTGCAGGCCTGATCTGGTGAAGTAGAACTTCTGCTCTGGATGTGCTACATTGCCCTGCAGCTGAAAGGCACAACATGCAGGCTTCTTTCCAAAGGGCGATTTGGGCCCCAAAGCATCTTGCTTCCAGCTCTTTGGGAAGCTAAGAAACAACTCGCTCTGCACAGTGCTCTTACAGCCTACCGGGAACATCTCTTACAAAGGCCTGTGAAACGCAGTTTCTTTGCACGCCTGATCTGGCTGAAGTGTAACTTCTGCTCTGGGTGTGCTCCATTGCCCTAGAGCTGAAAGGCACAACGTGCAGGCTTCTTTCCAAAGGGCGAGTTGGGCCCCAAGCCATCTTGCTTCCAGCTCTTTGGGAAGCTAAGAAACAGCTCGCTCTGCTCAGTGCTCTTACAGCCTACCGGGAACATCTCTTACAAAGGCCTGTGAAACGCAGTTTCTTTGCAGGCCTGATCTGGCTGAAGTAGAACTTCTCCTCGGCGTGTGCTACATTGCCCTAGAGCTGAAACGCACAACGTGCAGGCTTCTTTCCAAAGGGCGAGTTGGGCCCTAAAGCATCTTGCTTCCAGCTCTTTGGGAAGCTAAGAAACAACTCGCTCTGCACATTGCTCTTACAGCCTACCGGCAACATCTCTTACAAAGGCCTGTGAAACGCAGTTTCTTTGCAGGCCTGATCTGGCTGAAGTAGAACTTCTGCTCTGCGTGTGCTACATTGCCCTAGAGCTGGAAGGCACAACGTGCAGGCTTATATCCAGAGGGCGAGTTGGGGCCCAAAGCATCTTGCTTCCAGCTCTTTAGGAAGCTAAGAGACAACTCGCTCTGCACAGTGCTCTTACAGCCTACCGGGAACATCTCTACAAAGGCCTATGAAATGCAGTTTCTTTGCAGGCATGATCTGGCTGAAGTAGAACTTCTGCTCTGGGTGAGCTACATTGCCCTAGAGCTGAAAGGGACAACGTGCAGGCTTCTTTCAAAAGGGCGAGTTGGGCCCCAAAGCATCTTGCTTCCAGCTCTTTGGGAAGCTAAGAAACAACTCGCTCTTCACAGTGCTCTTACAGCCTACCGGGAACATCTCTTACAAAGGCCTGTGAAACGCAATTTCTTTGCAGGCCTCATCTGGCTGAAGTATAACATGTGTTCTGCGTGTGCTACATTACCCTAGAGCTGAAAGGCACAACGTGCAGGCTTCTTTCCAAAGGGCGAGTTGGGCCCCAAAGCATCTTGCTTCCAGCTCTTTGGGAAGCTAAGAAACAACTCGCTCTGCACAGTGCTCTTATAGCCAACCGGGAACATCTCTTACAAAGCCCTGTGAAACGCAGTTTCTTTGCAGGCCTGATCTGGCTGAAGTAGAACTTCTACTCTGCGTGTGCTACATTGCCCTAGAGCTGGAAGGCACAACGTGCAGGCTTCTATCCAGAGGGCGAGTTGGGGCCCAAAGCATCCTGCTTCCAGCTCTTTGGGAAGCTAAGAGACAACTCGCTCTTCACAGTGCTCTTACAGCCTACCGGGAACATATCTTACAAAGGCCTGTGAAACGCAGTTTCTTTACAGGCCTGATGTGGCTGAAGTAGAACTTCTGCTCTGCGTGTGCTACCTTGCCCTAGAGCTGTAAGGCACAACGTGCAGGCTTCTTTCCAAAGGGCGAGTTGGGACCCAAAGCATCTTGCTTCCAGCTCTTTGGGAAGCTAAGAAACAATTCGCTCTGCACAGTGCTCTTACAGCCTACCGGGAACATCTCTACAAAGGCCTATGAAATGCAGTTTCTTTGCAGGCATGATCTGGCTGAAGTAGAACTTCTGCTCTGGGTGTGCTACATTGCCCTAGAGCTGAAAGGCACAACGTTCAGGCTTCTTTGAAAAGGGCGAGTTGTGCCCCAAAGGATCTTGCTTCCAGCTCTTTGGGAAGCTAAGAAACAACTCGCTCTGCACAGTGCTCTTACAGCCTACCGGGAACATCTCTTACAAAGGCCTGTGAAACGCAGTTTCTTTGCAGGCCTGATGTGGCTGAAGTAGAACTTCTGCTCTGCGTGTGCTACTTTGCCCTAGAGCTGAAAGGCACAACGTGCAGGCTTCTTTCCAAAGGGCGAGTTGGGCCCCAAAGCATCTTGCTTCCAGCTCTTTGGGAAGCTAAGAAACAACTCGCTCTGCACAGTGCTCTTACAGCCTACCGGGAACATCTCTTACAAAGGCTTGTGAAACGCAGTTTCTTTGCAGGCCTGATCTGGCTGAAGTAGAACTTCTCCTCGGCGTGTGCTACATTGCCCTAGAGCTGAAACGCACAACGTTCAGGCTTCTTTCAAAACAGCGAGCAGGACCCTAAAGCATCTTGCTTCCAGCTCTTTGGGAAGCTAAGAAACAACTCGCTCTGCACAGTGCTCTTACAGCCTACCGGGAACATCTCTTACAAAGGCCTGTGAAACGCAGTTTCTTTACAAGCCTGCCCTAGCTGAAGTAGAACTTCTGCTCTGGGTGTGCTACATTGCCCTCGAGCTGAAAGGCACAACGTGCAGGCTTCTTTCCAAAGGGCGAGTTGGGCCCCAAAGCATCTTGCTTCCAGCTCTTTGGGAAGCTAAGAAACAACTCGCTCTGCACAGTGCTCTTATAGCCAACCGGGAACATCTCTTACAAAGCCCTGTGAAACGCAGTTTCTTTGCAGGCCTGATCTGGCTGAAGTAGAACTTCTGCTCTGCGTGTGCTACATTGCCCTAGAGCTGGAAGGCACAACGTGCAGGCTTCTATCCAGAGGGCGAGTTGGGGCCCAAAGCATCCTGCTTCCAGCTCTTTGGGAAGCTAAGAGACAACTCGCTCTTCAGAGTGCTCTTACAGCCTACCGGGAACATATCTTACAAAGGCCTGTGAAACGCAGTTTCTTTACAGGCCTGATGTGGCTGAAGTAGAACTTCTGTTCTGCGTGTGCTACCTTGCCCTAGAGCTGAAAGGCACAACGTGCAGGCTTCTTTCCAAAGGGCGAGTTGGGACCCAAAGCATCTTGCTTCCAGCTCTTTGGGAAGCTAAGAAACAATTCGCTCTGCACAGTGCTCTTACAGCCTACCGGGAACATCTCTACAAAGGCCTATGAAATGCAGTTTCTTTGCAGGCATGATCTGGCTGAAGTAGAACTTCTGCTCTGGGTGAGCTACATTGCCCTAGAGCTGAAAGGCACAACGTTCAGGCTTCTTTGAAAAGGGCGAGTTGGGCCCCAAAGGATCTTGCTTCCAGCTCTTTGGGAAGCTAAGAAACAACTCGCTCTGCACAGTGCTCTTACAGCCTACCGGGAACATCTCTTACAAAGGCCTGTGAAACGCAGTTTCTTTACAGGCCTGCCCTAGCTGAAGTAGAACTTCTGCTCTGGGTGTGCTACATTGCCCTCGAGCTGAAAGGCACAACGTGCAGGCTTCTTTCCAAAGGGCGAGTTGGGCCCCAAAGCATCTTGCTTCCAGCTCTTGGTGAAGCTAAGAAACAACTCGCTCTCCACAGTGCTCTTACAGCCTACCGGGAACATCTCTTACAAAGGCCGGTGAAACGCAGTTTCTTTGCAGGCCTGATCTGGCTGAAGTAGAACTTCTGATCTGGGTGTGCTCCATTGCCCTATAGCTGAAAGGCACAAAGTGCAGGCTTCTTTCCAAATGGTGAGTTGGGCCCCAAACCATTTTGCTTCCAGCTCCTGGGAAGCTAAGAAACAGCTCGCTCTGCACAGTCCTCTTACAGCCTACCGGGAACATCTCTTACAAAGGCCGGTGAAACGTAGTTTCTTTGCAGGCCTGATGTGGCTGAAGTAGAACTTCTGCTCTGCGTGTGCTACATTGCCCTAGAGCTGAAAGGCACAACGAGCAGGCTTCTTTCCAAAGGGCGAGTTGGGCCCAAAAGCATCTTGCCTCCAGCTCTTTGGGAAGCTAAGAAACAACTCTCTCTGCACAGTGCTTTACAGCCTACCGGGAACATCTCTTACAAAGGCCTGTGAAACGCAGTTTCTTGGCAGGCCTGATCTGGCTGAAGTAGAACTTCTCCTCGGCGTGTACTACATTGCCCTAGAGCTGAAACGCACAACGTGCAGGCTTCTTTCAAAAGAGCGAGCTGGGCCCTAAAGCATCTTGCTTCCAGCTCTTTGGGAAGCTAAGAAACAACTCGCTCTGCACAGTGCTCTTACAGCCTACCGGGAACATCTCTTACAAAGGCCTGTGAAACGCAGTTTCTTTACAGGCCTGACCTAGCTGAAGTAGAACTTCTGCTCTGGGTGTGCTACATTGCCCTCGAGCTGAAAGGCACAACGTGCAGGCTTCTTTCCAAAGGGCGAGTTGGGCCCCAAAGAATCTTGCTTCCAGCTCTTTGGGAAGCTAAGAAACAACTCGCTCTGCACAGTGCTCTTACAGCCTACCGGGAACATCTCTTACAAAGGCCGGCGAAACGCATTTTCTTTGCAGGCCTGATCTGGCTGAAGTAGAACTTCTGCTCTGGGTGTGCTCCATTGCCCTAGAGGTGAAAGGGACAACGTGCAGACTTCTTTCTAAAGGGCGAGTTGGGCCCCAAAGCATGTTGCTTCCAGCTCTTTGGGAAGCTAAGAAACAACTCGCTCTGCACAGTGCTCTTACAGCCTACCGGGAGCATCTCTTACAAAGGCCTGTGAAACGCAGTTTCTTTGCAGGCCCGATCTGGCTGAAGTAGAACTTCTGCTCTGCGTGTGCTACCTTGCCCTAGAGCTGGAAGGCACAACGTGCAGGCTTCTTTCCAAAGGGCGAGTTGGGACCCAAAGCATCTTGCTTCCAGCTCTTTGGGAAGCTAAGAAACAATTCGCTCTGCACAGTGCTCTTACAGCCTACCGGGAACATCTCTACAAAGGCCTATGAAATGCAGTTTCTTTGCAGGCATGATCTGGCTGAAGTAGAACTTCTGCTCTGGGTGAGCTACATTGCCCTAGAGCTGAAAGGCACAACGTTCAGGCTTCTTTGAAAAGGGCGAGTTGGGCCCCAAAGGATCTTGCTTCCAGCTCTTTGGGAAGCTAAGAAACAACTCGCTCTGCACAGTGCTCTTACAGCCTACCGGGAACATCTCTTACAAAGGCCTGTGAAACGCAGTTTCTTTGCAGGCCCGATCTGGCTGAAGTTGAACTTCTGCTCTGCGTGTGCTACATTGCCCTGGAGCTGGAAGGCACAACGCGCAGGCTTCTTTCCAAAGGGCGAGTTGGGCCCCAAAGCATCTTGCTTCCCGCTCTTTGGGAAGCTAAGAAACAACTCGCCTTGCACAGTGCTCTTACAGCCTACCGGGAACATCTCTTACAAAGGCCTGTGAAACGCAGTTTCTTTGCAGACCTGATCTGGCTGAAGTAGAACTTCTGCTCTGCGTGTGCCACATTGCCCTAGAGCTGGAAGGCACAACGTGCAGGCTTCTATCCAGAGGGCGAGTTGGGCCCCAAAGCATCTTGCTTCCAGCTCTTTGGGAAGCTAAGAAACAACTCGCTCTGCACAGTGCTCTTACAGCCTACCGGGAACATCTCTTACAAAGGCCTGTGAAACGCAGTTTCTTTGCAGGCCTGATGTGGCTGAAGTAGAACTTCTGCTCTGCGTGTGCTACTTTGCCCTAGAGCTGAAAGGCACAACGTGCAGGCTTCTTTCCAAAGGGCGAGTTGGGCCCCAAAGCATCTTGCTTCCAGCTCTTTGGGAAGCTAAGAAACAACTCGCTCTGCACAGTGCTCTTACAGCCTACCGGGAACATCTCTTACAAAGGCTTGTGAAACGCAGTTTCTTTGCAGGCCTGATCTGGCTGAAGTAGAACTTCTCCTCGGCGTGTGCTACATTGCCCTAGAGCTGAAACGCACAACGTGCAGGCTTCTTTCAAAAGAGCGAGCTGGGCCCTAAAGCATCTTGCTTCCAGCTCTTTGGGAAGCTAAGAAACAACTCGCTCTGCACAGTGCTCTTACAGCCTACCGGGAACATCTCTTACAAAGGCCTGTGAAACGCAGTTTCTTTACAGGCCTGCCCTAGCTGAAGTAGAACTTCTGCTCTGGGTGTGCTACATTGCCCTCGAGCTGAAAGGCACAACGTGCAGGCTTCTTTCCAAAGGGCGAGTTGGGCCCCAAAGCATCTTGCTTCCAGCTCTGTGGGAAGCTAAGAAACAACTCGCTCTGCACAGTGCTCTTACAGCCTACCGGGAACATCTCTTACAAAGGCCTGTGAAACGCAGTTTCTTTGCACGCCTGATCTGGCTGAAGTGTAACTTCTGCTCTGGGTGTGCTCCATTGCCCTAGAGCTGAAAGGCACAACGTGCAGGCTTCTTTCCAAAGGGCGAGTTGGGCCCCAAGCCATCTTGCTTCCAGCTCTTTGGGAAGCTAAGAAACAGCTCGCTCTGCTCAGTGCTCTTACAGCCTACCGGGAACATCTCTTACAAAGGCCTGTGAAACGCAGTTTCTTTGCAGGCCTGATCTGGCTGAAGTAGAACTTCTCCTCGGCGTGTGCTACATTGCCCTAGAGCTGAAACGCACAACGTGCAGGCTTCTTTCCAAAGGGCGAGTTGGGCCCTAAAGCATCTTGCTTCCAGCTCTTTGGGAAGCTAAGAAACAACTCGCTCTGCACATTGCTCTTACAGCCTACCGGCAACATCTCTTACAAAGGCCTGTGAAACGCAGTTTCTTTGCAGGCCTGATCTGGCTGAAGTAGAACTTCTGCTCTGCGTGTGCTACATTGCCCTAGAGCTGGAAGGCACAACGTGCAGGCTTATATCCAGAGGGCGAGTTGGGGCCCAAAGCATCTTGCTTCCAGCTCTTTAGGAAGCTAAGAGACAACTCGCTCTTCACAGTGCTCTTACAGCCTACCGGGAACATCTCTTACAAAGGCCTGTGAAACGCAGTTTCTTTGCAGGCCTGATGTGGCTGAAGTAGAACTTCTGCTCTGCGTGTGCTACATTGCCCTAGAGCTGAAAGGCAAAACGTGCAGGCTTCTTTCCAAAGGGCGAGTTGGGACCCAAAGCATCTTGCTTCCAGCTCTTTGGGAAGCTAAGAAACAACTCGCTCTGCACAGTGCTCTTACAGCCTACCGGGAACATCTCTACAAAGGCCTATGAAATGCAGTTTCTTTGCAGGCATGATCTGGCTGAAGTAGAACTTCTGCTCTGGGTGAGCTACATTGCCCTAGAGCTGAAAGGGACAACGTGCAGGCTTCTTTCAAAAGGGCGAGTTGGGCCCCAAAGCATCTTGCTTCCAGCTCTTTGGGAAGCTAAGAAACAACTCGCTCTTCACAGTGCTCTTACAGCCTACCGGGAACATCTCTTACAAAGGCCTGTGAAACGCAATTTCTTTGCAGGCCTCATCTGGCTGAAGTATAACATGTGTTCTGCGTGTGCTACATTACCCTAGAGCTGAAAGGCACAACGTGCAGGCTTCTTTCCAAAGGGCGAGTTGGGCCCCAAAGCATCTTGCCTCCAGCTCTTTGGGAAGCTAAGAAACAACTCGCTCTGCACAGTGCTCTTATAGCCAACCGGGAACATCTCTTACAAAGCCCTGTGAAACGCAGTTTCTTTGCAGGCCTGATCTGGCTGAAGTAGAACTTCTACTCTGCGTGTGCTACATTGCCCTAGAGCTGGAAGGCACAACGTGCAGGCTTCTATCCAGAGGGCGAGTTGGGGCCCAAAGCATCCTGCTTCCAGCTCTTTGGGAAGCTAAGAGACAACTCGCTCTTCACAGTGCTCTTACAGCCTACCGGGAACATATCTTACAAAGGCCTGTGAAACGCAGTTTCTTTACAGGCCTGATGTGGCTGAAGTAGAACTTCTGCTCTGCGTGTGCTACCTTGCCCTAGAGCTGTAAGGCACAACGTGCAGGCTTCTTTCAAAAGAGCGAGCTGGGCCCTAAAGCATCTTGCTTCCAGCTCTTTGGGAAGCTAAGAAACAACTCGCTCTGCACAGTGCTCTTACAGCCTACCGGGAACATCTCTTACAAAGGCCTGTGAAACGCAGTTTCTTTACAGGCCTGACCTAGCTGAAGTAGAACTTCTGCTCTGGGTGTGCTACATTGCCCTCGAGCTGAAAGGCACAACGTGCAGGCTTCTTTCCAAAGGGCGAGTTGGGCCCCAAAGAATCTTGCTTCCAGCTCTTTGGGAAGCTAAGAAACAACTCGCTCTGCACAGTGCTCTTACAGCCTACCAGGAACATCTCTTACAAAGGCCGGCGAAACGCATTTTCTTTGCAGGCCTGATCTGGCTGAAGTAGAACTTCTGCTCTGGGTGTGCTCCATTGCCCTAGAGGTGAAAGGGACAACGTGCAGACTTCTTTCTAAAGGGCGAGTTGGGCCCCAAAGCATGTTGCTTCCAGCTCTTTGGGAAGCTAAGAAACAACTCGCTCTGCACAGTGCTCTTACAGCCTACCGGGAGCATCTCTTACAAAGGCCTGTGAAACGCAGTTTCTTTGCAGGCCCGATCTGGCTGAAGTAGAACTTCTGCTCTGCGTGTGCTACCTTGCCCTAGAGCTGGAAGGCACAACGTGCAGGCTTCTTTCCAAAGGGCGAGTTGGGACCCAAAGCATCTTGCTTCCAGCTCTTTGGGAAGCTAAGAAACAATTCGCTCTGCACAGTGCTCTTACAGCCTACCGGGAACATCTCTACAAAGGCCTATGAAATGCAGTTTCTTTGCAGGCATGATCTGGCTGAAGTAGAACTTCTGCTCTGCGTGTGCTACATTGCCCTAGAGCTGGAAGGCACAACGTGCAGGCTTCTATCCAGAGGGCGAGTTGGGGCCCAAAGCATCCTGCTTCCAGCTCTTTGGGAAGCTAAGAGACAACTCGCTCTTCAGAGTGCTCTTACAGCCTACCGGGAACATATCTTACAAAGGCCTGTGAAACGCAGTTTCTTTACAGGCCTGATGTGGCTGAAGTAGAACTTCTGTTCTGCGTGTGCTACCTTGCCCTAGAGCTGAAAGGCACAACGTGCAGGCTTCTTTCCAAAGGGCGAGTTGGGACCCAAAGCATCTTGCTTCCAGCTCTTTGGGAAGCTAAGAAACAATTCGCTCTGCACAGTGCTCTTACAGCCTACCGGGAACATCTCTACAAAGGCCTATGAAATGCAGTTTCTTTGCAGGCATGATCTGGCTGAAGTAGAACTTCTGCTCTGGGTGAGCTACATTGCCCTAGAGCTGAAAGGCACAACGTTCAGGCTTCTTTGAAAAGGGCGAGTTGGGCCCCAAAGGATCTTGCTTCCAGCTCTTTGGGAAGCTAAGAAACAACTCGCTCTGCACAGTGCTCTTACAGCCTACCGGGAACATCTCTTACAAAGGCCTGTGAAACGCAGTTTCTTTACAGGCCTGCCCTAGCTGAAGTAGAACTTCTGCTCTGGGTGTGCTACATTGCCCTCGAGCTGAAAGGCACAACGTGCAGGCTTCTTTCCAAAGGGCGAGTTGGGCCCCAAAGCATCTTGCTTCCAGCTCTTGGTGAAGCTAAGAAACAACTCGCTCTCCACAGTGCTCTTACAGCCTACCGGGAACATCTCTTACAAAGGCCGGTGAAACGCAGTTTCTTTGCAGGCCTGATCTGGCTGAAGTAGAACTTCTGATCTGGGTGTGCTCCATTGCCCTATAGCTGAAAGGCACAAAGTGCAGGCTTCTTTCCAAATGGTGAGTTGGGCCCCAAACCATTTTGCTTCCAGCTCCTGGGAAGCTAAGAAACAGCTCGCTCTGCACAGTCCTCTTACAGCCTACCGGGAACATCTCTTACAAAGGCCGGTGAAACGTAGTTTCTTTGCAGGCCTGATGTGGCTGAAGTAGAACTTCTGCTCTGCGTGTGCTACATTGCCCTAGAGCTGAAAGGCACAACGAGCAGGCTTCTTTCCAAAGGGCGAGTTGGGCCCAAAAGCATCTTGCCTCCAGCTCTTTGGGAAGCTAAGAAACAACTCTCTCTGCACAGTGCTTTACAGCCTACCGGGAACATCTCTTACAAAGGCCTGTGAAACGCAGTTTCTTGGCAGGCCTGATCTGGCTGAAGTAGAACTTCTCCTCGGCGTGTACTACATTGCCCTAGAGCTGAAACGCACAACGTGCAGGCTTCTTTCAAAAGAGCGAGCTGGGCCCTAAAGCATCTTGCTTCCAGCTCTTTGGGAAGCTAAGAAACAACTCGCTCTGCACAGTGCTCTTACAGCCTACCGGGAACATCTCTTACAAAGGCCTGTGAAACGCAGTTTCTTTACAGGCCTGACCTAGCTGAAGTAGAACTTCTGCTCTGGGTGTGCTACATTGCCCTCGAGCTGAAAGGCACAACGTGCAGGCTTCTTTCCAAAGGGCGAGTTGGGCCCCAAAGAATCTTGCTTCCAGCTCTTTGGGAAGCTAAGAAACAACTCGCTCTGCACAGTGCTCTTACAGCCTACCGGGAACATCTCTTACAAAGGCCGGCGAAACGCATTTTCTTTGCAGGCCTGATCTGGCTGAAGTAGAACTTCTGCTCTGGGTGTGCTCCATTGCCCTAGAGGTGAAAGGGACAACGTGCAGACTTCTTTCTAAAGGGCGAGTTGGGCCCCAAAGCATGTTGCTTCCAGCTCTTTGGGAAGCTAAGAAACAACTCGCTCTGCACAGTGCTCTTACAGCCTACCGGGAGCATCTCTTACAAAGGCCTGTGAAACGCAGTTTCTTTGCAGGCCCGATCTGGCTGAAGTAGAACTTCTGCTCTGCGTGTGCTACCTTGCCCTAGAGCTGGAAGGCACAACGTGCAGGCTTCTTTCCAAAGGGCGAGTTGGGACCCAAAGCATCTTGCTTCCAGCTCTTTGGGAAGCTAAGAAACAATTCGCTCTGCACAGTGCTCTTACAGCCTACCGGGAACATCTCTACAAAGGCCTATGAAATGCAGTTTCTTTGCAGGCATGATCTGGCTGAAGTAGAACTTCTGCTCTGGGTGAGCTACATTGCCCTAGAGCTGAAAGGCACAACGTTCAGGCTTCTATCCAAAGGGCGAGTTGGGTCCCAAAGCATCTTGCTTCCAGCTCTTTGGGAAGCTAAGAAACAACTCGCTCTGCACAGTGCTCTTACAGCCTACCGGGAACATCTCTTACAAAGGCCTGTGAAACGCAGTTTCTTTGCAGGCCCGATCTGGCTGAAGTTGAACTTCTGCTCTGCGTGTGCTACATTGCCCTGGAGCTGGAAGGCACAACGCGCAGGCTTCTTTCCAAAGGGCGAGTTGGGCCCCAAAGCATCTTGCTTCCCGCTCTTTGGGAAGCTAAGAAACAACTCGCCTTGCACAGTGCTCTTACAGCCTACCGGGAACATCTCTTACAAAGGCCTGTGAAACGCAGTTTCTTTGCAGACCTGATCTGGCTGAAGTAGAACTTCTGCTCTGCGTGTGCCACATTGCCCTAGAGCTGGAAGGCACAACGTGCAGGCTTCTATCCAGAGGGCGAGTTGGGCCCCAAAGCATCTTGCTTCCAGCTCTTTGGGAAGCTAAGAAACACCTCGCTCTGCACAGTGCTCTTACAGCCTACCGGGAACATCTCTTACAAAGGCCTGTGAAACGCAGTTTCTTTGCAGGCCTGATGTGGCTGAAGTAGAACTTCTGCTCTGCGTGTGCTACTTTGCCCTAGAGCTGAAAGGCACAACGTGCAGGCTTCTTTCCAAAGGGCGAGTTGGGCCCCAAAGCATCTTGCTTCCAGCTCTTTGGGAAGCTAAGAAACAACTCGCTCTGCACAGTGCTCTTACAGCCTACCGGGAACATCTCTTACAAAGGCTTGTGAAACGCAGTTTCTTTGCAGGCCTGATCTGGCTGAAGTAGAACTTCTCCTCGGCGTGTGCTGCATTGCCCTAGAGCTGAAACGCACAACGTGCAGGCTTCTTTCAAAAGAGCGAGCTGGGCCCTAAAGCATCTTGCTTCCAGCTCTTTGGGAAGCTAAGAAACAACTCGCTCTGCACAGTGCTCTTACAGCCTACCGGGAACATCTCTTACAAAGGCCTGTGAAACGCAGTTTCTTTACAGGCCTGCCCTAGCTGAAGTAGAACTTCTGCTCTGGGTGTGCTACATTGCCCTCGAGCTGAAAGGCACAACGTGCAGGCTTCTTTCCAAAGGGCGAGTTGGGCCCCAAAGCATCTTGCTTCCAGCTCTGTGGGAAGCTAAGAAACAACTCGCTCTGCACAGTGCTCTTATAGCCAACCGGGAACATCTCTTACAAAGCCCTGTGAAACGCAGTTTCTTTGCAGGCCTGATCTGGCTGAAGTAGAACTTCTGCTCTGCGTGTGCTACATTGCCCTAGAGCTGGAAGGCACAACGTGCAGGCTTCTTTCCAAAGGGCGAGTTGGGCCCCAAAGCATCTTGCTTCCAGCTCTTTGGGAAGCTAAGAAACAACTCGCTCTGCACAGTGCTCTTACAGCCTACCGGGAACATCTCTTACAAAGGCTTGTGAAACGCAGTTTCTTGGCAGGCCTGATCTCGCTGAAGTAGAACTTATCCTCGGCGTGTGCTACATTGCCCTAGAGCTGAAATGCACAACGTGCAGGCTTCTTTCAAAAGAGCGAGCTGGGCCCTAAAGCATCTTGCTTCCAGCTCTTTGGGAAGCTAAGAAACAACTCGCTCTGCACAGTGCTCTTACAGCCTACCGGGAACATCTCTTACAAAGGCCTGTGAAACGCAGTTTCTTTACAGGCCTGCCCTAGCTGAAGTAGAACTTCTGCTCTGGGTGTGCTACATTGCCCTCGAGCTGAAAGGCACAACGTGCAGGCTTCTTTCCAAAGGGCGAGTTGGGCCCCAAAGCATCTTGCTTCCAGCTCTTGGTGAAGCTAAGAAACAACTCGCTCTCCACAGTGCTCTTACAGCCTACCGGGAACATCTCTTACAAAGGCCGGTGAAACGCAGTTTCTTTGCAGGCCTGATCTGGCTGAAGTAGAACTTCTGATCTGGGTGTGCTCCATTGCCCTAGAGCTGAAAGGCACAAAGTGCAGGCTTCTTTCCAAATGGTGAGTTGGGCCCCAAACCATTTTGCTTCCATCTCCTGGGACGCTAAGAAACAGCTCGCTCTGCACAGTGCTCTTACAGCCTACCGGGAACATCTCTTACAAAGGCCGGTGAAACGCAGTTTCTTTGCAGGCCTGATGTGGCTGAAGTAGAACTTCTGCTCTGCGTGTGCTACATTGCCCTAGAGCTGAAAGGCACAACGAGCAGGCTTCTTTCCAAAGGGCGAGTTGGGCCCAAAAGCATCTTGCCTCCAGGTCTTTGGGAAGCTAAGAAACAACTCTCTCTGCACAGTGCTCTTACAGCCTACAGGGAACATCTCTTACAAAGGCCTGTGAAACGCAGTTTCTTGGCAGGCCTGATCTGGCTGAAGTAGAACTTCTCCTCGGCGTGTGCTACATTGCCCTAGAGCTGAAACGCACAACGTGCAGGCTTCTTTCAAAAGAGCGAGCTGGGCCCTAAAGCATCTTGCTTCCAGCTCTTTGGGAAGCTAAGAAACAACTCGCTCTGCACAGTGCTCTTACAGCCTACCGGGAACATCTCTTACAAAGGCCTGTGAACCGCAGTTTCTTTACAGGCCTGACCTAGCTGAAGTAGAACTTATGCTCTGGGTGTGCTACATTGCCCTCGAGCTGAAAGGCACAACGTGCAGCCTTGTTTCCAAAGGGCGAGTTGGGCCCCAAAGAATCTTGCTTCCAGCTCTTTGGGAAGCTAAGAAACAACTCGCTCTGCACAGTGCTCTTACAGCCTACCGGGAACATCTCTTACAAAGGCCGGCGAAACGCATTTTCTTTGCAGGCCTGATCTGGCTGAAGTAGAACTGCTCTGGGTGTGCTCCATTGCCCTAGAGGTGAAAGGGACAACGTGCAGACTTCTTTCTAAAGGGCGAGTTGGGCCCCAAAGCATCTTGCTTCCAGCTCTTTGGGAAGCTAAGAAACAACTCGCTCTGCACAGTGCTCTTACAGCCTACCGGGAGCATCTCTTACAAAGGCCTGTGAAACGCAGTTTCTTTGCAGGCCCGATCTGGTTGAAGTTGAACTTCTGCTCTGCGTGTGCTACATTGCCCTAGAGCTGGAAGGCACAACGTGCAGGCTTCTTTCCAAAGGGCGAGTTGGGCCCCAAAGCATCTTGCTTCCAGCTCTTTGGGAAGCTAAGAAACAACTCGCTCTGCACAGTGCTCTTACAGCCTACCGGGAACATCTCTTACAAAGGCCTATGAAATGCAGTTTCTTTGCAGGCATGATCTGGCTGAAGTAGAACTTCTGCTCTGGGTGAGCTACATTGCCCTAGAGCTGAAAGGCATAACGTGCAGGCTTCTTTGCAAAGGGCGAGTTGGGCCCCAAAGCATCTTGCTTCCAGCTCTTTCGGAAGCTAAGAAACAACTCGCTCTGCACAGTGCTCTTGCAGCCTACCGGGAACATCTCTTACAAAGGCCTGTGAAACGCAGTTTCTTTGCAGGCCTCATCTGGCTGAAGTAGAACATGTGCTCTGCGTGTGCTACATTAACCTAGAGCTGAAAGGCCCAACGTGCAGGCTTCTTTCCAAAGGGCGAGTTGGGCCCCAAAGCACCTTGCTTCCAGCTCTTTGAGAAGCTAAGAAACAACTCGCTCTGCACAGTGCTCTTACAGCCTACTGGGAACATCTCTTACAAAGGTCTGTGAAACGCAGTTTCTTTGCAGGCCTGATCTGGCTGAAGTAGAACTTCTCCTTGGCGTGTGCTACATTGCCCTAGAGCTGAAACGCACAACGTGCAGGCTTCTTTCAAAAGAGCGAGCTGGGCCCTAAAGCATCTTGCTTCCAGCTCTTTGGGAAGCTAAGAAACAACTCGCTCTGCACAGTGCTCTTACAGCCTACCGGGAACATCTCTTACAAAGGCCTGTGAAACGCAGTTTCTTTGCAGGCCTGATCTGGCTGAAGTTGAACTTCTGCTCTGCGTGTGCTACATTGCCCTAGAGCTGGAAGGCACAACGTGCAGGCTTCTTTCCAAAGGGCGAGTTGGGCCCCAAAGCATCTTGCTTCCAGCTCTTTGGGAAGCTAAGAAACATCTCGCTCTCCACAGTGCTCTTACAGCCTACCGGGAACATCTCTTACAAGGGCCTGTGAAACGCAGTTTGTTTGCAGGCCTGATCTGGCTGAAGTAGAACTTCTGCTCTGCGTGAGCTACATTGCCCTAGAGCTGAAAGGCACAACGTGCAGGCTTCTTTCCAAAGGGCGAGTTGGGCCCCAAAGCATCTTGCTTCCAGCTGTTTGGGAAGCTAACAAACAACCCGCTCTGCACAGTGCTCTTACAGCCTACCGGGAACATCTCTTACAAAGGCCTGTGAAATGCAGTTTCTTTACAGGCCTGACCTAGCTGAAGTAGAACTTCTGCTGTGGGTGTGCTACATTGCCCTCGAGCTGAAAGGCACAACGTGCAGCCTTCTTTCCAAAGGGCGAGTTGGGCCCCAAAGCATCTTGCTTCCAGCTCTTTGGGAAGCTAAGAAACAACTCGCTCTGCACAGTGCTCTTACAGCCTACCGGCAACATCTCTTACAAAGGCCTGTGAAACGCAGTTTCTTTGCAGGCCTGATCTGGCTGAAGTAGAACATCTGATCTAGGTGAGCTCCATTGCCCTAGAGCTGAAAGGCACAACGTGCAGGCTTCTTTCCAAAGGGCGAGTTGGGCCCCAAAACATCTTGCTTCCAGCTCTTTGGGAAGCTAAGTAACAACTCGCTCTGCACAGTGCTCTTACAGCCTACCGGGAACATCTCTTACAAAGGCCTGTGAAACGCAGTTTCTTTGCAGGCCTGATCTGGCTGAAGTAGAACTTCTGCTCTGCGTGTGTTACATTGCCCTAGAGCTGAAAGGCAAAACGTGCAGGCTTCTTTCCAAAGGGCGAGTTGGGCCCCAGAGCATCTTGCTTCCAGCTCTTTGGGAAGCTAAGAAACAACTCGCTCTGCACAGTGCTCTTACAGCCTACCGGGAACATCTCTTACAAAGGCCTGTGAAACGCAGTTTCCTTGCAGGCCTGATCTGGCTGAAGTAGAACTTCTGCTCTCGGTGTGCTACATTGCCTAGAGCTGAAAGGCACAACGTGCAGGCTTCTTTCAAAAGGGCGAGTTGGGCCCCTAAGCATCTTGCTTCCAGCTCTTTGGGAAGCTAAGAAACAACTCGCTCTGCACAGTGCTCTTACAGCCTACCGGGAACATCTCTTACAAAGGCCTGTGAAACGCAGTTTCTTTGCAGGCCTGATGTGGCTGAAGTAGAACTTCTGCTCTGCGTGTGCTACTTTGCCCTAGAGCTGAAAGGCACAACGTGCAGGCTTCTTTCCAAAGGGCGAGTTGGGCCCCAAAGCATCTTGCTTCCAGCTCTTTGGGAAGCTAAGAAACAACTCGCTCTGCACAGTGCTCTTACAGCCTACCGGGAACATCTCTTACAAAGGCTTGTGAAACGCAGTTTCTTGGCAGGCCTGATCTGGCTGAAGAAGAACATCTCCTCGGCGTGTGCTACATTGCCCTACTGCTGAAACGCACAACGTGCAGGCTTCTTTCAAAAGAGCGAGCTGGGCCCTAAAGCATCTTGCTTCCAGCTCTTTGGGAAGCTAAGAAACAACTCGCTCTGCACAGTGCTCTTGCAGCCTACCGGGAACATCTCTTACAAAGGCCTGTGAAACGCAGTTTCTTTACAGGCCTGCCCTAGCTGAAGTAGAACTTCTGCTCTGGGTGTGCTACATTGCCCTCGAGCTGAAAGGCACAACGTGCAGGCTTCTTTCCAAAGGGCGAGTTGGGACCCAAAACATCTTGCTTCCAGCTCTTGGTGAAGCTAAGAAACAGCTCACTCTGCACAGTGCTCTTACAGCCTACCGGGAACATCTCTTACAAAGGCCGGCGAAACGCATTTTCTTTGCAGGCCTGATCTGGCTGAAGTAGAACTTCTGC
Organism: Equus przewalskii; assembly: GCF_037783145.1. Classification (NCBI taxonomy): domain Eukaryota; kingdom Metazoa; phylum Chordata; class Mammalia; order Perissodactyla; family Equidae; genus Equus; species Equus przewalskii. The sequence continues at coordinate 6,297 of NW_027227706.1, read as the reverse complement.
TCTGGGTGTGCTCCATTGCCCTAGAGGTGAAAGGGACAACGTGCAGACTTCTTTCTAAAGGGCGAGTTGGGCCCCAAAGCATCTTGCTTCCAGCTCTTTGGGAAGCTAAGAAACAACTCGCTCTGCACAGGGCTCTTACAGCCTACTGGGAGCATCTCTTACAAAGGCCTGTGAAACGCAGTTTCTTTGCAGGCCCGATCTGGCTGAAGTTGAACTTCTGCTCTGCGTGTGCTACATTGCCCTAGAGCTGGAAGGCACAACGTGCAGGCTTCTTTCCAAAGGGCGAGTTGGGCCCCAAAGCATCTTGCTTCCAGCTCTTTGGGAAGCTAAGAAACAACTCGCTCTGCACAGTGCTCTTACAGCCTACCGGGAACATCTCTTACAAAGGCCTATGAAATGCAGTTTCTTTGCAGGCATGATCTGGCTGAAGTAGAACTTCTGCTCTGGGTGAGCTACATTGCCCTAGAGCTGAAAGGCATAACGTGCAGGCTTCTTTGCAAAGGGCGAGTTGGGCCCCAAAGCATCTTGCTTCCAGCTCTTTCGGAAGCTAAGAAACAACTCGCTCTGCACAGTGCTCTTACAGCCTACCGGGAACATCTCTTACAAAGGCCTGTGAAACGCAGTTTCTTTGCAGGCCTCATCTGGCTGAAGTAGAACATGTGCTCTGCGTGTGCTACATTAACCTAGAGCTGAAAGGCCCAACGTGCAGGCTTCTTTCCAAAGGGCGAGTTGGGCCCCAAAGCACCTTGCTTCCAGCTCTTTGAGAAGCTAAGAAACAACTCGCTCTGCACAGTGCTCTTACAGCCTACTGGGAACATCTCTTACAAAGGCCTGTGAAACGCAGTTTCTTTGCAGGCCTGATCTGGCTGAAGTAGAACTTCTCCTTGGCGTGTGCTCCATTACCCTAGAGCTGAAACGCACAACGTGCAGGCTTCTTTCAAAAGAGCGAGCTGGGCCCTAAAGCATCTTGCTTCCAGCTCTTTGGGAAGCTAAGAAACAACTCGCTCTGCACAGTGCTCTTACAGCCTACCGGGAACATCTCTTACAAAGGCCTGTGAAACGCAGTTTCTTTGCAGGCCTGATCTGGCTGAAGTTGAACTTCTGCTCTGCGTGTGCTACATTGCCCTAGAGCTGGAAGGCACAACGTGCAGGCTTCTTTCCAAAGGGCGAGTTGGGCCCCAAAGCATCTTGCTTCCAGCTCTTTGGGAAGCTAAGAAACATCTCGCTCTCCACAGTGCTCTTACAGCCTACCGGGAACATCTCTTACAAGGGCCTGTGAAACGCAGTTTGTTTGCAGGCCTGATCTGGCTGAAGTAGAACTTCTGCTCTGCGTGAGCTACATTGCCCTAGAGCTGAAAGGCACAACGTGCAGGCTTCTTTCCAAAGGGCGAGTTGGGCCCCAAAGCATCTTGCTTCCAGCTGTTTGGGAAGCTAACAAACAACCCGCTCTGCACAGTGCTCTTACAGCCTACCGGGAACATCTCTTACAAAGGCCTGTGAAATGCAGTTTCTTTACAGGCCTGACCTAGCTGAAGTAGAACTTCTGCTGTGGGTGTGCTACATTGCCCTCGAGCTGAAAGGCACAACGTGCAGCCTTCTTTCCAAAGGGCGAGTTGGGCCCCAAAGCATCTTGCTTCCAGCTCTTTGGGAAGCTAAGAAACAACTCGCTCTGCACAGTGCTCTTACAGCCTACCGGCAACATCTCTTACAAAGGCCTGTGAAACGCAGTTTCTTTGCAGGCCTGATCTGGCTGAAGTAGAACATCTGATCTAGGTGAGCTCCATTGCCCTAGAGCTGAAAGGCACAACGTGCAGGCTTCTTTCCAAAGGGCGAGTTGGGCCCCAAAACATCTTGCTTCCAGCTCTTTGGGAAGCTAAGTAACAACTCGCTCTGCACAGTGCTCTTACAGCCTACCGGGAACATCTCTTACAAAGGCCTGTGAAACGCAGTTTCTTTGCAGGCCTGATCTGGCTGAAGTAGAACTTCTGCTCTGCGTGTGTTACATTGCCCTAGAGCTGAAAGGCAAAACGTGCAGGCTTCTTTCCAAAGGGCGAGTTGGGCCCCAGAGCATCTTGCTTCCAGCTCTTTGGGAAGCTAAGAAACAACTCGCTCTGCACAGTGCTCTTACAGCCTACCGGGAACATCTCTTACAAAGGCCTGTGAAACGCAGTTTCCTTGCAGGCCTGATCTGGCTGAAGTAGAACTTCTGCTCTCGGTGTGCTACATTGCCTAGAGCTGAAAGGCACAACGTGCAGGCTTCTTTCAAAAGGGCGAGTTGGGCCCCTAAGCATCTTGCTTCCAGCTCTTTGGGAAGCTAAGAAACAACTCGCTCTGCACAGTGCTCTTACAGCCTACCGGGAACATCTCTTACAAAGGCCTGTGAAACGCAGTTTCTTTGCAGGCCTGATGTGGCTGAAGTAGAACTTCTGCTCTGCGTGTGCTACTTTGCCCTAGAGCTGAAAGGCACAACGTGCAGGCTTCTTTCCAAAGGGCGAGTTGGGCCCCAAAGCATCTTGCTTCCAGCTCTTTGGGAAGCTAAGAAACAACTCGCTCTGCACAGTGCTCTTACAGCCTACCGGGAACATCTCTTACAAAGGCTTGTGAAACGCAGTTTCTTGGCAGGCCTGATCTGGCTGAAGAAGAACATCTCCTCGGCGTGTGCTACATTGCCCTACTGCTGAAACGCACAACGTGCAGGCTTCTTTCAAAAGAGCGAGCTGGGCCCTAAAGCATCTTGCTTCCAGCTCTTTGGGAAGCTAAGAAACAACTCGCTCTGCACAGTGCTCTTGCAGCCTACCGGGAACATCTCTTACAAAGGCCTGTGAAACGCAGTTTCTTTACAGGCCTGCCCTAGCTGAAGTAGAACTTCTGCTCTGGGTGTGCTACATTGCCCTCGAGCTGAAAGGCACAACGTGCAGGCTTCTTTCCAAAGGGCGAGTTGGGACCCAAAACATCTTGCTTCCAGCTCTTGGTGAAGCTAAGAAACAGCTCACTCTGCACAGTGCTCTTACAGCCTACCGGGAACATCTCTTACAAAGGCCGGCGAAACGCATTTTCTTTGCAGGCCTGATCTGGCTGAAGTAGAACTTCTGCTCTGGGTGTGCTCCATTGCCCTAGAGGTGAAAGGGACAACGTGCAGACTTCTTTCTAAAGGGCGAGTTGGGCCCCAAAGCATCTTGCTTCCAGCTCTTTGGGAAGCTAAGAAACAACTCGCTCTGCACAGTGCTCTTACAGCCTACTGGGAGCATCTCTTACAAAGGCCTGTGAAACGCAGTTTCTTTGCAGGCCCGATCTGGCTGAAGTTGAACTTCTGCTCTGCGTGTGCTACATTGCCCTAGAGCTGGAAGGCACAACGTGCAGGCTTCTTTCCAAAGGGCGAGTTGGGCCCCAAAGCATCTTGCTTCCAGCTCTTTGGGAAGCTAAGAAACAACTCGCTCTGCACAGTGCTCTTACAGCCTACCGGGAACATCTCTTACAAAGGCCTATGAAATGCAGTTTCTTTGCAGGCATGATCTGGCTGAAGTAGAACTTCTGCTCTGGGTGAGCTACATTGCCCTAGAGCTGAAAGGCATAACGTGCAGGCTTCTTTGCAAAGGGCGAGTTGGGCCCCAAAGCATCTTGCTTCCAGCTCTTTCGGAAGCTAAGAAACAACTCGCTCTGCACAGTGCTCTTACAGCCTACCGGGAACATCTCTTACAAAGGCCTGTGAAACGCAGTTTCTTTGCAGGCCTCATCTGGCTGAAGTAGAACATGTGCTCTGCGTGTGCTACATTAACCTAGAGCTGAAAGGCCCAACGTGCAGGCTTCTTTCCAAAGGGCGAGTTGGGCCCCAAAGCACCTTGCTTCCAGCTCTTTGAGAAGCTAAGAAACAACTCGCTCTGCACAGTGCTCTTACAGCCTACTGGGAACATCTCTTACAAAGGCCTGTGAAACGCAGTTTCTTTGCAGGCCTGATCTGGCTGAAGTAGAACTTCTCCTTGGCGTGTGCTCCATTACCCTAGAGCTGAAACGCACAACGTGCAGGCTTCTTTCAAAAGAGCGAGCTGGGCCCTAAAGCATCTTGCTTCCAGCTCTTTGGGAAGCTAAGAAACAACTCGCTCTGCACAGTGCTCTTACAGCCTACCGGGAACATCTCTTACAAAGGCCTGTGAAACGCAGTTTCTTTGCAGGCCTGATCTGGCTGAAGTTGAACTTCTGCTCTGCGTGTGCTACATTGCCCTAGAGCTGGAAGGCACAACGTGCAGGCTTCTTTCCAAAGGGCGAGTTGGGCCCCAAAGCATCTTGCTTCCAGCTCTTTGGGAAGCTAAGAAACATCTCGCTCTCCACAGTGCTCTTACAGCCTACCGGGAACATCTCTTACAAGGGCCTGTGAAACGCAGTTTGTTTGCAGGCCTGATCTGGCTGAAGTAGAACTTCTGCTCTGCGTGAGCTACATTGCCCTAGAGCTGAAAGGCACAACGTGCAGGCTTCTTTCCAAAGGGCGAGTTGGGCCCCAAAGCATCTTGCTTCCAGCTGTTTGGGAAGCTAACAAACAACCCGCTCTGCACAGTGCTCTTACAGCCTACCGGGAACATCTCTTACAAAGGCCTGTGAAATGCAGTTTCTTTACAGGCCTGACCTAGCTGAAGTAGAACTTCTGCTGTGGGTGTGCTACATTGCCCTCGAGCTGAAAGGCACAACGTGCAGCCTTCTTTCCAAAGGGCGAGTTGGGCCCCAAAGCATCTTGCTTCCAGCTCTTTGGGAAGCTAAGAAACAACTCGCTCTGCACAGTGCTCTTACAGCCTACCGGCAACATCTCTTACAAAGGCCTGTGAAACGCAGTTTCTTTGCAGGCCTGATCTGGCTGAAGTAGAACATCTGATCTAGGTGAGCTCCATTGCCCTAGAGCTGAAAGGCACAACGTGCAGGCTTCTTTCCAAAGGGCGAGTTGGGCCCCAAAACATCTTGCTTCCAGCTCTTTGGGAAGCTAAGTAACAACTCGCTCTGCACAGTGCTCTTACAGCCTACCGGGAACATCTCTTACAAAGGCCTGTGAAACGCAGTTTCTTTGCAGGCCTGATCTGGCTGAAGTAGAACTTCTGCTCTGCGTGTGTTACATTGCCCTAGAGCTGAAAGGCAAAACGTGCAGGCTTCTTTCCAAAGGGCGAGTTGGGCCCCAGAGCATCTTGCTTCCAGCTCTTTGGGAAGCTAAGAAACAACTCGCTCTGCACAGTGCTCTTACAGCCTACCGGGAACATCTCTTACAAAGGCCTGTGAAACGCAGTTTCCTTGCAGGCCTGATCTGGCTGAAGTAGAACTTCTGCTCTCGGTGTGCTACATTGCCTAGAGCTGAAAGGCACAACGTGCAGGCTTCTTTCAAAAGGGCGAGTTGGGCCCCTAAGCATCTTGCTTCCAGCTCTTTGGGAAGCTAAGAAACAACTCGCTCTGCACAGTGCTCTTACAGCCTACCGGGAACATCTCTTACAAAGGCCTGTGAAACGCAGTTTCTTTGCAGGCCTGATGTGGCTGAAGTAGAACTTCTGCTCTGCGTGTGCTACTTTGCCCTAGAGCTGAAAGGCACAACGTGCAGGCTTCTTTCCAAAGGGCGAGTTGGGCCCCAAAGCATCTTGCTTCCAGCTCTTTGGGAAGCTAAGAAACAACTCGCTCTGCACAGTGCTCTTACAGCCTACCGGGAACATCTCTTACAAAGGCTTGTGAAACGCAGTTTCTTGGCAGGCCTGATCTGGCTGAAGAAGAACATCTCCTCGGCGTGTGCTACATTGCCCTAGAGCTGAAACGCACAACGTGCAGGCTTCTTTCAAAAGAGCGAGCTGGGCCCTAAAGCATCTTGCTTCCAGCTCTTTGGGAAGCTAAGAAACAACTCGCTCTGCACAGTGCTCTTGCAGCCTACCGGGAACATCTCTTACAAAGGCCTGTGAAACGCAGTTTCTTTACAGGCCTGCCCTAGCTGAAGGAGAACTTCTGCTCTGGGTGTGCTACATTGCCCTCGAGCTGAAAGGCACAACGTGCAGGCTTCTTTCCAAAGGGCGAGTTGGGACCCAAAACATCTTGCTTCCAGCTCTTGGTGAAGCTAAGAAACAACTCGCTCTGCACAGTGCTCTTACAGCCTACCGGGAAAGTCTCTTACAAAGGCCGGTGAAACGCAGTTTCTTTGCAGGCCTGATCTGGCTGAAGTAGAACTTCTGATCTGGGTGTGCTCCATTGCCCTAGAGCTGAAAGGCACAAAGTGCAGGCTTCTTTCCAAATGGTGAGTTGGGCCCCAAACCATTTTGCTTCCAGCTCCTGGGAAGCTAAGAA